>NC_060175.1:35606656-35789156 GCF_021184085.1 Oncorhynchus gorbuscha | reverse complement strand
AAGCTCGTTCTGGAGCAGAGCCCTACGCACACACTGACAAACACACTGACACACACTCTGACAGCACAACTCACTGCAGTCACTCCTGGACTGGTCAACACTGACCCTGGCCCAGATGACACAATGACTCCAATGAGACACTCACAGAGTAGGACATACACAGGAAACACCAACCACATTTCTGCAAGGACCAATAGACACAAAACACACACAGAATTTCCATTCAACTGACCCTGACCAGATGTTGAAATAAAGCACATTTAATGTAGTGTAATTGGATCATTAAGATTGACCACACCGTTGGCAACATTTCATACACGTATTTAGCCTTGGGTCTGACTATATTATTAGCACAATGACAGAACTGACTACACAGTAGCCTACATGTGCAGTGCAGTTGTTGACAGCATTATCTTTCTCTCTGTAGCCGTCTTCCACCTGCATGGCTATACCAGCAGTCTTAAATGCATTGATTGACTTGAATACTGTTCTCTCTCTCTTGGTGAGCTCAGCTGCATTGCTATAGATACCAGCAGATGGTAAATCCTCTGTCCATTAACCCGTGTTCACCTTGGGCTCACCTCAAAATATGCAGTATGCCCCCCTCCCCCACCACCACAGCTCTCTCTCTCAATCCATCTAATCTACTTCCTCCCCTCCTCTCTCTCCTCCACTTTGACCTCCCCACCAACACAGCTCTCTCTCTCAATCCATCTCATCTACTTCCTCCCCTCCTCTCTCTCCTCCACTTTGACCTCCCCACCAACACAGCTCTCTCTCTCAATCCATCTCATCTACTTCCTCCCCTCCTCTCTCTCCTCCACTTTGACCTCCCCACCAACACAGCTCTCTCTCTCAATCCATCTCATCTACTTCCTCCCCTCCTCTCTCTCCTCCACTTTGACCTCCCCACCAACACAGCTCTCTCTCTCTCAATCCATCTCATCTACTTCCTCCCCTCCTCTCTCTCCTCCACTTTGACCTTCCCCCTGTTCTTCTCCCTCTGCCCCAATGTTGTTACACTCTCTCTCTCTTTACCTTTACCTTAATCTCTTATTGCCTTCCTCCCCATCCCTCCCCATCCCATCCCTGTCTCTCAATCTTAATCAGATGCGATTGACTGCTGGGTCTGTGAGTAGTGATCGGCAGAACACACATCATTTCAGACATTTTACTGAGACTCCACTTCTATGGGGTTGGAGAAAAGGCACCAGAGAGGGAGTGACAGAGACAATGAAATGAAAAGAGAAAGTGACATGACAAAGAATTGTGATTTAAGGTAGGAGGGTAACCCAATCCACATAGTGCCCTATCTAAATGTGCTTGTCTGTAACCTTACTTCTCTGATCCTCAAACACAGACCTCTGGATTGCTGTCCTAAACATGCTGCCGTCTTTTGGTGGCAGGTCATTCAATGTTTTGCTACTAAGAATGCAGAACTCTCGACCAAAAGGTATTAGGACGATAGAAATAACCTCTTTTAAATCCAAGAACATACAAAAACGCATCTTTGTTCTCTGTCCTATCTTGGCCTCTTAATCTGTTGTGATGTCTTGTGGTTTTATCTGGTTCTCTCTTCTTAGGCATTTATTTGACCTTTGTCTATTTCACTCTTAATGCGTCAGTGTGCTTGTTCTGCAACTACCTTTTGTAATGTTTTTACTTCAGACGTTTTAAGATGTCCTGTGTTTGTTGTTCACTCTATCGTGAGAGGTGACCTTGGATTTGGTTAAGGTGTTCCATAAATAAGACAAACAGCCAGTCATCATTATTATCATAGTCTGTCTCAGTGTGGTGCAGCTGGGCAAATTATGGAGGTGCTCGCTCAATGGAACACCGCCCTGCACAATCATCATTACAATGCCCTCAGTAGAACACCACCTTGCACCATCATCATCACAATACCTTCAGTAGAACACCACCCTGCTCCATCATCATAACAATGCCTTCAGTAGAACACCGGCCTGCACCATCATCATCACAATGCCCTCAGTAGCCTAACAACACATCTAATCAGCCAATTTGTCAGTGAGTGTGTGTGTGTGTGTGTGTGTGTGTGTGTGTGTGTGTGTGTGTGTGTGTGTGTGTGTGTGTGTGTGTGTGTGTGTGTGTGTGTGTGTGTGTGTGTGTGTGTGTGTGTGTGTGTGTGTGTGTGTGTGTGTGTGTGTGTGTGTGTGTGTGTGTGTGTGAGACAGATTAGATGTGTGTGTGAGTACTCTGTACATGTGTAGTGTATGGTACTGAATGTGTGTATAACATTTCATTCATTAATAAAGAGTGAATGAAATGTATAACTGCAGGAGTCTGATGCGGCAGGGAGAGAGTATAGTCGTGATCAACTACTGCAAAGTGAAAGCTTAGCAGACACACATGCACGCACACACGCACGCACACACACACACACACACACACACACACACACACACACACACACACACACACACACACACACACACACACACACACACACACACACACACACACACACACACACACACACACACACACACACACACACACACACACACACACATGAAAATACGAGCACGTTATCCCAGTCAATGACTGAATATACCTACAAACACTGTTTTTCTCTCCAGCACACACATTGTCTGAAGACAGTGCAGAATTGTATTTAAAAAAACACTTGTAAATCACTCATATTTCCAAGATGGAGTAGCAGTCGGACGTCTTGTCGTGTCGTGTCCCTTGTATATACCGTTTAATTATTTTTTTTTTTACATATTTTTCTTCGCATATCTTTTAAAACATTTTGCTAAACCTCAACTTCTAAATACTCTCCTGCAACCCGCCTCACCCAATGTAGCTATTTTTTACTTTGGATTCAGAACCCCTCAACTGAAGCTAGCCAGCTAGCTACCAGCTATCAGTCAGCAAACCATTGCTAGCGGTCTTCAGCTAACCGGTCATCAGCTAACCTTTAGCTCGGAAAGCTCTCGCCAGTTCGAACAACGCGACTCTAACCAGAGCATAACGGACCTATTCTTTTTTTATCCCCGGATTCCCACCGGATTCCCACCGCAAACGGAACATTTTCAGTTGGATTCTTCACAACTAGCTATCTAGCTAACCGCAACCCCGGATGATTACTCCTGGCTAGCATTTCCACCCACTTAACTTGAAGCTAGCCCGGCCAGAGCTCCTGTGCTACCACCGAAGCATACTCCTGGGCTACAATATCCGGACCCACGACCGGTTTATCGATGTCACCGCATGAAGAGGAATAAACAGACTCACCCCATCGCGACATCCCCCAAAGGCTAACTTTCTAGCCCTTGCTATCTCCTTGCTTGCTAATTCGGCCTGCTAACGGCTAGCTTGTTTAGCCCCGGTCCGGTAACTGCTACCTTGTTTAGCCCTGGCCTACTAACTGTTAGCTTGTTAGCACAGGCCTGCTAACCGTCTGAATTGCCACGTCCCAAACACTCACTGGACCCATATTTACTTTCTATCTCTTTTCGATTTTTAATTTGTTTATACCTTCCGGTAACCTGCCTCACCCAATGTGATACGGAATCGCTATTATTTTTAAAACACACTCAAGAACCTCCAGAAGCTAACCAGTTAACTAGCTACAAGCTATTTAGTCATTGTTAGCCACTGCTAGCGGCTTTTACCTTTTGCACAGCCAGACAGTTTAAAAAAACTGGATAACACTCGCCAGTCCAGCTTCCCTGCCCCATCCACCGCTGCCCCCCTGGACACTGATCACTTGGCTACATAGCTGATGCATGCTGGACTGTCCATTAATCACGGTACTCCATTCTGCTTGTTTATGTTTTATCTGTCGGCCCCAGCCGCACTCAGGCTCTGTGTGTAGTTAATCCGACCCTCCCTGCCTAGTCAACGCCATTTTACCTGCTGCTGTTGTGCTAGCTGATTAGCTGTTGTTGTCTCACCTACTGTTTTAGCTACTGTTTTAGCTAGCTCTCCCAATCAACACCTGCGATTACTTTATGCCTCGCTGTATGTCTCTCTCAAATGTCAATATGCCTTGTATACTGTTGTTCAGGTTAGTTATCATTGTTCTAGTTTACAATGGAGCCCCTAGTTCCACTCTTCATACCCCTGATACCTCCTTTGTCCCACCACATGCGGTGACCTCACCCATTACAACCAGCATGTCCAGAGATACAACCTCTCTCATCATCACCCAGTGCCTGGGCTTACCTCCACTGTACCCGCACCACACCATACCCCTGTCGGCACATTATGCCCTGAATATATTCTACCATGCCCAGAAATCTGTTCCTTTTATTCTCTGTCCCCAACGCTCTAGGCGTCCAGTTTTGATAGCCTTTAGCCGCACCCTCATACTACTCCTCCCCTGTTCCGCGGGGGATGTGGAGGTAAACCAAGGCCCTGCATGTCCCCAGGCATCCTCATTTGTTGACTTCTGTGATTGAAAAAGCCTTGGTTTCATGCATGTCAACATCAGAAGCCTCCTTCCTAAGTTTGTTTTACTCACTGCTTTAGCACACTCTGCTAACCCTGATGTCCTTGCCGTGTCTGAATCCTGGCTCAGGAAGGCCACCAAAAATTCTGAGATTTCCATACCCAACTATAACATCTTCTGTCAAGATAGAACTGCCAAAGGGGGAGGAGTTGCAGTCTACTGCAGAGATAGCCTGCAAAGTAATGTCATACTTTCCAGGTCCATACCCAAACAGTTCGAACTACTAATTTTGAAAATGACTCTCTCCAGAAATAAGTCTCTCACTGTTGCCGCCTGCTACCGACCCCCCTCAGCACCCAGCTGTGCCCTGGACACCATTTGTGAATTGCTCGCCCCCATCTAGCTTCAGAGTTTGTTCCTTTAGGTGACCTAAACTGGGATATGCTTAACACCCCGGCAGTCCTACAATCTAAGCTAGATGCCCTCAATCTCACACAAATCATCAAGGAACCCACCAGGTACAACCCTAAATCTGTAAACAAGGGCACCCTCATAGACGTCATTCTGACCAACTGGCCCTCCAAATACACCTCTGCTGTCTTCAACCAGGATCTCAGCGATCACTGCCTATTGCCTGTATCCGCTACGGAGCCGCAGTCAAACGACCACCCCTCAACACTATCAAACGCTCCCTAAAACACTTCTGTGAGCAGGCCTTTCTAATCGACCTGGCCCCATCCTGTCAGATGAGGATACCTGGTCATTCTTTAAAAGTAACTCCCTCACCATTTTAGATAAGCATGCTCCGTTCAAAAAATGCAGAACTAAGAACAGATATAGCCCTTGGTTCACTCCAGACCTGACTGCCCTCAACCAGCACAAAAACATCCTGTGGCGGACTGCAATAGCATCGAATAGTCCCCGCGATATGCAACTGTTCAGGGAAGTGAGGAACCAATACACGCAGTCAGTCAGGAAAGCTAAGGCCAGCTTCTTCAGGCAGAAGTTTGCATCCTGTAGCTCCAACTCCAAAACGTTCTGGGACACTGTGAAGTCCATGGAGAACAAGAGCACCTCCTCCCAGCTGCCCACTGCACCGAGGCTAGGTAACACGGTCACCACCGATAAATCCATGATTATCAAAAACTTCAACAAGCATTTCTCAACGGCTGGCCATGCCTTCCGCCTGGCTACTCCAACCTCGGCCAACAGCTCGGCCCCACCCGCAGCTACTCGCCCAAGCCTCTCCAGGTTCTCCTTTACCCAAATCCAGATAGCAGATGTTCTGAAAGAGCTGCAAAACCTGGACCCGTACAAATCAGCTGGGCTTGACAATCTGGACCCTCTATTTCTGAAACTATGCGCCGCCATTGTCGCAACCCCTATTACCAGCCTGTTCAACCTCTCTTTCATATCGTCTGAGATCCCCAAGGATTGGAAAGCTGCCGCAGTCATCCCCCTCTTCAAAGGGGGAGACACCCTGGACCCAAACTGTTATAGACCTATATCCATCCTGCCCTGCCTATCTAAGGTCTTCGAAAGCCAAGTCAACAAACAGGTCATTGACCATCTCGAATCCCACCGTACCTTCTCCGCTGTGCAATCTGGTTTCCGAGCCGGTCACGGGTGCACCTCAGCCACGCTCAAGGTACTAAACGATATTATAACCGCCATCGATAAAAGACAGCCGTCTTCATAGACCTTGCCAAGGCTTTCGACTCGGTCAATCACCATATTCTTATCGGCACACTCAGTAGCCTCGGTTTTTCGGATGACTGCCTTGCCTGGTTCACCAATGACTTTGCAGACAGAGTTCAGTGTGTCAAATCAGAGGGCATGCTGTCCGGTCCTCTGGCAGTCTGTATGGGGGTGCCACAGGGTTCAATCCTCAGGCCGACTCTTTTTTCTGTATATATCAATGATGTTGCTCTTGCTGCGGGCGATTCCCTGATCCACCTCTACGCAGACGACACCATTCTATATACTTCCGGCCCGTCCTTGGACACTGTGCTATCTAACCTCCAAACAAGCTTCAATGCCATACAACACTCCTTCCGTGGCCTCCAACTGCTCTTAAACGCTAGTAAAACCAAATGCATGCTTTTCAACCGTTCGATACCTGCCTGCACCCGCACGCCTGACCAGCATCACCACCCTGGATGGTTGCAACCTTGAATATGTGGACATCTATAAGTACCTGGGCGGCAGCGTAGCCTAGTGGTTAGAGCGTTGGATTAGTAACCGGAAGGTTGCGAGTTCAAACCCCCGAGCTGACAAGGTACAAATCTGTCGTTCTGCCCCTGAACAGGCAGTTAACCCACTGTTCCCAGGCCGTCATTGAAAATAAGAATGTGTTCTTAACTGACTTGCCTGGTTAAATAAAGGTAAAATTAAAAAAATTAAAATTAAAAATTAAAAACCTAGGTGTCTGGCTAGACTGTAAACTCTCCTTCCATACTCATATCAAACATCTCCAATCGAAAATCAAATCAAGAGTCGGCTTTCTATTCCGCAACAAAGCCTCCTTCACTCACGCCGCCAAACTTACCCTAGTAAAACTGACTATCCTACCGATCCTCGACTTCGGCGATGTCATCTACAAAATTGCTTCCAACACTCTACTCAGCAAACTGGTTGCAGTTTATCACAGTGCCATCCGTTTTGTCACTAAAGCACCTTATACCAACCACCACTGCGACTTGTATGCTCTAGTCGGCTGGCCCTCACTACATATTCGTCGCCAGACCCACTGGCTCCAGGTTATCTACAAGTCCATGCTAGGTAAAGCTCCGCCTTATCTCAGTTCACTGGTCACGATGGCAACACCTATCCGTAGCACGCGCAAAATTGTAATTATTCGCCTACCTCATGCCTTTTGCACACAATGTATATAGACTCCCCCTTTTAAAAAGAAAAAAATCTTCCTACTGTGTTATTGATTTGTTAATTGTTTACTCCATGTGTAACTCTGTGTTGTCTGTTCACACTGCTATGCTTTATCTTGGCCAGGTCGCAGTTGCAAATGAGAACTTGTTCTCAACTAGCCTACCTGGTTAAATAAAGGTGAAATAAAATAAAATAAAAAATAAACATACGCGCTTCTAAATCCCACACAGTTTTTCCAAACTTTCCCAAACTCACATTCTTCCCCAAACACAGAGCGAGCACTTGTCAAAGTTCCCAGTGAGCTCTGAGGCAGCATTTAAACCTGACCACTGAGGTGCAGAACATCTATCATTAAAGCCCGGTGAAGACTGAAGTTAACTATGTATTCTCCCTCACATCCTCTATGCCTCTCTCTCTCTCTGTACTGCTGAACTAGCCTCCAGAGGAACACTAATATATCATTATGTGAATGAATGTCAGGCCAGTGAGGTGATATGACAGGAACACATTGTGCCCTGGTAGTTATTGTGTGTCTTTTAAGAATCAACTTCTGATGGCACTGTAATTATAGTTTAGGACTGGAGGAGAGATAATGAGAGAACATCTCATTCTCGGAGCTGACAATAAATCTGCCTTATATATGCATGTACTCATTTCCAATGACAATTATAATAATTCATAAGTGTGTGTGTGTGTGTGTGTGTGTGTGTGTGTGTGTGTGTGTGTGTGTGTGTGTGTGTGTGTGTGTGTGTGTGTGTGTGTGTGTGTGTGTGTGTGTGTGTGTGTGTGTGTGTGTGTGTGTGTGTGTGTGTGTAAAGTTACCATTCCTCCTTTGAAAAGGTCATCAGCATTTGATGTCTGTGACTTTAGCTAGTTAGCTGTGTGTGTTGCATGCTTGTGTTTGTGTTCGTATATGTGTGTTTGCCTGTATGTGGATGTTTGCGTGTGTGTGCCCCCTGCGTAGGTCGAAATAGCTGCGTTTGGCTGGAGGGTAAGCTAAGCTGCAGTAAAATATGATTTCATTCCCAGTCTTTCACAGCGGCAGAATGCGACACAGAGGGAGAATTATCTTTCCCCTGCACAAAAACATTAGCACTGTGGTTCTGTGACAAGCAACTGCGTATATAATACTTTCCTGAGCAGCATTTTGTCTGCAGAGCAACTGAGGACTAAATAGCAATCCATCTCTGTAACTGATGGCGTTGTGCATTTATTGCCCTGATAATAATTGTAATCATCTATCTCCTGAATGTCTGTCTGCGCAGAGTAAGTCACTTCACAATGGACAAGACAAATCCAGCAGATGCAGTGGATAAGGGATCTGTAGTCCGTCCATAATTGTCTCATGCTATGCTATCATCTCAGCCCTCCCCTCCGTGCTCTCTGGCAGCAGTTACATAGCCTTTTCTCAGGAGCCTGTGGTAATCCAGTACAGTAGGTAGCTAGCTCGTCTCACAGCCGGCTGTGCAGCAACAGCCCCATTTACATGAGGATGTGGGCAGACTGGCATCATCATGTGCTCAGCTTAATGCTAAAATAATCCACAGTGTGTGTGTGTGAGTGAGTGAGTGAGTGAGTGAGTGAGTGAGTGAGTGAGTGTAACATTGGGCTCGATGCAGTGGTTTCTGGGGACTTGGCGACGTTGTCTTTTATCAGGTTTTCATCGGGGGAGATGGTGGGGAGACACATCAGTAGCCTCTGGTTCCCCTGATCGGAGTGAGATAGAGTTAGAGATAGAGACAGAGATAGGCAGGGAATACTGAGAGGCTCGACTACATCACTGACTTTGACATTACCTCTGGGATCATTACATCTGAATCGGGTAAATTAATTGCCAATTTCGTCAGCTTTAGTCACAGCTGTGTATGTGCATGGGGGCGGTGAGTCTGGTGGGTGGGGGGGTTGGTTATACTATCCTTATTTCCTTATTAGGGCCAGAAGTCCTCACAAGGATAGTAAAACAAGGACAATTCGGACAAGTGGGGACATTTCACCGTTCACCACAAGGAAAATTGGGTCTTTTTGTCATGTTTTGTCATTGATTATCATGCCTTGTCCCTGTTCTTCTCCTTCTATTCGTTTCCCTCTGCTGGTCTTATTAGGTTCTTTCCCTCTTTCTATCCCTCTCTCTCCCCCTCCCTCTCTCACTCTCCCGCTCTCTCTTCTCTCTATCGTTCCGTTCCTGCTCCCAGCTGTTCCTATTCCCCTAATCAATCATTTAGTCTTCCCACACCTGTTCCCGATCCTTTTCCCTGATTAGAGTCCCTATTTCTCTCCTTGTTATTCGTTTCTGCCCTGTCGGTTCCTTGTCAAGAATTCACCGTGCTGTGTTTGTGTATCGCCCTGTCGTGTCGTGTTTTCCTCAGATGCTGCGTGGTGAGCAGGTGTCTGAGTCTGTTTGGTTCAAGTGCCTTCCCGAGGCAACCTGCTGTTCACCTGCTGTTCAAGATCGAGTCTCCAGTTTGTCCTCGTCTTTTCGAGTGAAAGTTGTGTTTTTTGATTGTATTTACTTTACTGGATTAAAGACTCTGTTTTCGCCAAGTCGCTTTTGGGTCCTCTTTCACCTGCATGACAGAAGGAACCGACCAAGGAATGGACCCAGCGACTTCAGACGCTCGTTACACTGCCGTCGAGATCCAATGAGCCATGCTCGGCAGACACGAGCAGGAATTGTCTGCTGCTCGCCATGCCGTGGAGAACCTGGCCGCTCAGGTTTCCGACCTCTCTGGACAGTTCCAGAGTCTTCGTCTCGTGCCACCTGTTACTTCCTGGCCTGCCGAGCCTCCAGAACCTAGGGTTAATAACCCACCTTGCTACTCCGGGCAGCCCACTGAGTGCCGCTCCTTTCTCACGCAGTGTGAGATTGTGTTCTCTCTCCAACCCAACACATACTCTAGAGAGAGAGCTCGGGTTGCTTACGTCATTTCACTCCTTACTGGCCGGGCTCGAGAATGGGGCACAGCTATCTGGGAGGCAAGGGCTGATTGCTCTAACAAGTACCAGAACTTTAAAGAGGAGATGATTCGGGTTTTTGACCGTTCAGTTTTTGGTAGGGAGGCTTCTAGGGCCCTGGCTTCCCTATGCCAAGGTGAACGGTCCATAACGGATTATTCTATTGAGTTTCGCACTCTTGCTGCCTCTAGTGAGTGGAACGAGCCGGCGCTGCTCGCTCGTTTTCTGGAGGGACTCCACGCAGTGGTTAAGGATGAGATTCTCTCCCGGGAGGTTCCTTCAGATGTGGACTCTTTGATTGCTCTCGCCATCCGCATAGAACGACGGGTAGATCTTCGTCACCGGGCTCGTGGAAGAGAGCTCGCATCAACGGTGTTTCCCTGCTCCGCATCGCAACCATCTCCCTCCTCTGGCTCAGAGACTGAGCCCATGCAGCTGGGAGGGATTCGCATCTCGACTAAGGAGAGGGAACGGAGGATCACCAACCGCCTGTGCCTCTATTGCGGAGTTGCTGGACATTTTGTTAATTCATGTCCAGTAAAAGCCAGAGCTCATCTGTAAGCGGAGGGCTACAGGTGAGCACAACTACTCAAGTCTCTCCATCAAAATCCTGTACTACTTTGTCGGTCCATCTACGCTGGACCGGTTCGGGTGCTACATGTAGTGCCTTGATAGACTCTGGGGCTGAGGGTTGTTTCATGGACGAAGCATGGGTTCGGAAACATGACATTCCTTTCAGAGAGTTAGAGAAGCCTACGCCCATGTTCGCCTTAGATGGTAGTCATCTTCCCAGTATCAGATTTGAGACACTACCTTTAACCCTCACAGTATCTGGTAACCACAGTGAGACTATTTCTTTTTTTATTTTTCGTTCACCGTTTACACCTGTTGTTTTGGGTCATCCCTGGCTAGTATGTCATAATCCTTCTATTAATTGGTCTAGTAATTCTATCCTATCCTGGAACGTTTCTTGTCATGTGAAGTGTTTAATGTCTGCCATCCCTCCCGTTTCTTCTGTCCCTACTTCTCAGGAGGAACCTGGCGATTTGACAGGAGTGCCGGAGGAATATCATGATCTGCGCACGGTCTTCAGTCGGTCCCGAGCCAACTCCCTTCCTCCTCACCGGTCGTATGATTGTAGTATTGATCTCCTTCCGGGGACCACTCCTCCTCGGGGTAGACTATACTCTCTGTCGGCTCCCGAACGTAAGGCTCTCGAGGATTATTTGTCTGTGTCTCTTGACGCCGGTACCATAGTGCCTTCTTCCTCTCCGGCCGGGCGGGGTTCTTTTTGTTAAGAAGAAGGACGGTACTCTGCGCCCCTGCGTGGATTATCGAGGCTGAATGACATAACGGTTAAGAATCGTTATCCGCTTCCCCTTATGTCATCAGCCTTCGAGATTCTGCAGGGAGCCAGGTGCTTTACTAAGTTGGACCTTCGTAGACGCTTACCATCTCGTGCGCATCAGAGAGGGGACGAGTGGAAACGGCGTTTAACACTCCGTTAGGGCATTTTGAGTACCGGGTTCTGCCGTTTGGTCTCGCCAATGCGCCAGCTGTTTTTCAGGCATTAGTTAATGATGTTCTGAGAGACATGCTGAACATCTTTGTTTTTGTCTATCTTGACGATATCCTGATTTTTTCTCCGTCACTCGAGATTCATGTTCAGCACGTTCGACGTGTTCTACAGCGCCTTTTAGAGAATTGTCTCTACGTAAAGGCTGAGAAGTGCTCTTTTCATGTCTCCTCCGTTACTTTTCTCGGTTCCGTTATTTCCGCTGAAGGCATTCAGATGGATTCCGCTAAGGTCCAAGCTGTCAGTGATTGGCCCGTTCCAAGGTCACGTGTCGAGTTGCAGCGCTTTTTGGGTTTCGCTAATTTCTATCGGCGTTTCATTCGTAATTTCGGTCAAGTTGCTGCCCCTCTCACAGCTCTTACTTCTGTCAAGACGTGTTTTAAGTGGTCCGGTTCCGCCCAGGGAGCTTTTGATCTTCTAAAAGAACGTTTTATGTCCGCTCCTATCCTCGTTACTCCTGACGTCACTAGACAATTCATTGTCGAGGTTGGCCTTCAGAGGTAGGCGTGGGAGCCATTCTATCCCAGCGCTTCCAGTCTGACGATAAGGTTCATCCTTGCGCTTATTTTCTCATCGCCTGTCGCCATCTGAGCGCAACTATGATGTGGGTAACCGTGAACTGCTCGCCATCCGCTTAGCCCTAGGCGAATGGCGACAGTGGTTGGAGGGCGACCGTTCCTTTTGTCGTTTGGACAGACCATAAGAACCTTGAGTACATCCGTTCTGCCAAACGACTTAATGCCCGTCAAGCTCGTTGGGCGTTGTTTTTAGTTTCGAGTTTGTGATTTCTTACCGTCCGGGTAGCAAGAACACCAAGCCTGATGCCTTATCCCGTCTGTTTAGTTCTTCTGTGGCTTCTACTGATCCCGAGGGGATTCTTCCTTATGGGCGTGTTGTCGGGTTAACAGTCTGGGGAATTGAAAGACAGGTTAAGCAAGCACTCACGCACACTGCGTCGCCGCGCGCTTGTCCTAGTAACCTCCTTTTCGTTCCTGTTTCCACTCGTCTGGCTGTTCTTCAGTGGGCTCACTCTGCCAAGTTAGCTGGTCATCCCGGTGTTCGAGGCACTCTTGCGTCTATTCGCCAGCGCTTTTGGTGGCCGACTCAGGAGCGTGACACGCGCCGTTTCGTGGCTGCTTGTTCGGACTGCGCGCAGACTAAGTCGGGTAACTCTCCTCCTGCCGGTCGTCTCAGACCGCTCCCATTCCTTCTCGACCATGGTCTCACATCGCCCTAGACTTCATTACCGGTCTGCCTTTGTCTGCGGGGAAGACTGTGATTCTTACGGTTGTCGATAGGTTCTCTAAGGCGGCACATTTCATTCCCCTCGCTAAACTTCCTTCCGCTAAGGAGACGGCACAAATCATTATCGAGAATGTATTCAGAATTCATGGCCTCCCGTTAGACGCCGTTTCAGACAGAGGCCCGCAATTCACGTCACAGTTTTGGAGGGAGTTCTGTCGTTTGATTGGTGCGTCCGTCAGTCTCTCTTCCGGGTTTCATCCCCAGTCTAACGGTCAAGCAGAGAGGGCCAATCAGACGATTGGTCGCATACTACGCAGCCTTTCTTTCAGAAACCCTGCGTCTTGGGCAGAACAGCTCCCCTGGGCAGAATACGCTCACAATTCGCTTCCTTCGTCTGCTACCGGGTTATCTCCGTTTCAGAGTAGTCTGGGTTACCAGCCTCCTCTGTTCTCATCCCAGCTTGCCGAGTCCAGCGTTCCCTCCGCTCAAGCGTTTGTCCAACGTTGTGAGCGCACCTGGAGGAGGGTGAGGTCTGCACTTTGCCGTTACAGGGCACAGACTGTGAGAGCCGCCAATAAACGCAGGATTAAGAGTCCAAGGTATTGTTGCGGCCAGAGAGTGTGGCTTTCCACTCGCAACCTTCCTCTTACGACAGCTTCTCGTAAGTTGACTCCATGGTTCATTGGTCCGTTCCGTGTCTCCCAGGTCGTCAATCCTGTCGCTGTGCGACTGCTTCTTCCGCGACATCTTCGTCGCGTCCATCCTGTCTTCCATGTCTCCTGTGTCAAGCCCTTTCTTCGCACTCCCGTTCGTCTTCCCTCCCCCCTCCCGTCCTTGTCGAGAGCGCACCTATTTACAAGGTACATAAGATCATGGACATGCGTTCTCGGGGACGGGGTCACCAATACTTAGTGGATTGGGAGGGTTACGGTCCTGAGGAGAGGAGTTGGGTTCCGTCTCGGGACGTGCTGGACCGTTCACTCATTGATGATTTCCTCCGTTGCCGCCAGGATTCCTCCTCGAGTGCGCCAGGAGGCGCTCGGTGAGTGGGGGGTACTGTCATGTTTTGTCATTGATTATCATGCCTTGTCCCTGTTCTTCTCCTTCTATTCGTTTCCCTCTGCTGGTCTTATTAGGTTCTTTCCCTCTTTCTATCCCTCTCTCTCCCCCTCCCTCTCTCACTCTCCCGCTCTCTCTTCTCTCTATCGTTCCGTTCCTGCTCCCAGCTGTTCCTATTCCCCTAATCAATCATTTAGTCTTCCCACACCTGTTCCCGATCCTTTTCCCTGATTAGAGTCCCTATTTCTCTCCTTGTTATTCGTTTCTGCCCTGTCGGTTCCTTGTCAAGAATTCACCGTGCTGTGTTTGTGTATCGCCCTGTCGTGTCGTGTTTTCCTCAGATGCTGCGTGGTGAGCAGGTGTCTGAGTCTGTTTGGTTCAAGTGCCTTCCCGAGGCAACCTGCTGTTCACCTGCTGTTCAAGATCGAGTCTCCAGTTTGTCCTCGTCTTTTCGAGTGAAAGTTGTGTTTTTTTGATTGTATTTACTTTACTGGATTAAAGACTCTGTTTTCGCCAAGTCGCTTTTGGGTCCTCTTTCACCTGCATGACACTTTTAGGATTAGGGGTTTGGTTTATCACTAGGGTTACAGATGTTTGGTCCTCACAAGGATAGTACAACAAAGGAGTTAGGGATAGGGTTAGTTTTAGAGTTAGGTTAAGGGTTAAGAGTTAGGGTTATGTTTAGTTTTGGTTTTAGAGTTAGGTTAAGGGTTAGGGTTAGGAGTTAGGGTTAGGATTAGGATTAGGGTTAGGAGTTAGGGTTAGATTTAGTTTTAGAGTTAGGTTAAGGGTTAAGGGTTAGGGTTAGGAGTTCGGGTAAGGAATACTTAGGATAGGATAAAGTAATCCTTCTCACCCCCCCCCCCTTAAAATATTTAGATGCACTATTGTAAAGTGGCTGTTCCACTGGATGTCATAAGGTGAATGCACCAATTTGTAAGTCGCTCTGGATAAGAGCGTCTGCTAAATGACTTAAATGTAATGTAAATGTAGTTTTAGAGTTAGGTTAAGGGCTAAAGTTTAAAATTAGGGGTTAGGAAAAATCAGATTTTTAATTGGAATGCATTTTATGGTCCTCACTTGAACAGTAAAACCAACGTGTGTGTATATGTGTGTGTTCATGAGTTTCTGTGAGCCATGTGCTCTTGCTAGACTGTCGGGGGAGACTGGGAATTCATGGAGGTCAGACATTGTGTCAAGATCAAATGAGATACAGTACATCAACATAAGCATTACACTAAAGTAGTAAGGTAGCAATCCTATAATACATTTTTTATTTCTATATCATTTCTGTATGTAAAAAAAAAATCATAATTTACAGTATATTTTAACATCTCTATGAAGCATCCCAAGGCCATCTTCAGTCTGTCACTGTGAGTAGTTGTGTACAGGTGTCTGTCATCCGTGAGTCAGCACAGTGGATATTAAGAATTATCCCCCTAGAATCAATGTCTGTGCCAGCATCAACATTTTATTACCATTATCAAAATCTGTCTTCAGCCTTCAGACCAAGACATCCCGAAAATGGGTCTTCTCATGAAAACGTCTGTAGCATCCAAATATGACCCCACAATCGAAAGGTGAGACTCTAATGAACACGAACAGCACCAGTCAAAAGTTTGGACACATTTACTCATTCAAGGGTTTTTCTTTATTTTCACAATTATCTACATTGTAGAATAGTAGTGAAGACATCAAAACTATGGAATAACACATAGAATCATGAAGTAATCAAAAAAGTGTTAAAGAAATCAAAGTATATTTTAGATTCTTCAAACTATCCACCGTTTGCCTTGATGACAGCTTTGCACACTCTTGGCATTCTCTCACGCAGCTTCACCTGGAATGCTTTTCCAACAGTCTTGAAGGAGTTCCCACATATGCTGAGCACTTGTTGGCTACTTTTCCTTCATTCTACTGTCCAACTCATCCCAAACCATCTCAATTGGGTTGAGGTCGGGTGATTGTGGAGACCAGGTCTGTCATGCAGGTGAAAGAGGACCCAAAAGCGACTTAACAGAAACAGAGTTTATTAAAGTCCAAACAGGGAATAACAGAAATCCTCTAGACTTGTAGAGGGGAAATAACTGGAGAAGCGGCCACAGACTGCAGGTCGCTTCGGGTAGGCGCAGGCCGTAGTCGACAGAGACACCTGCTCACACGCAGCATCTGATGAAGGCAAAAAAACACGACAGGACAGGGCGATACACAATCACAGCAAAAACACGACAGGACAGGGCGAAACGCAATCACAGCATGGTGAATACAATACAAGGAACCGACGGGACAGGAACGGATCACAAAGGAATAAATAGGGACTCTAATCAGGGGAAAGGATCGGGAACAGGTGTGGGAAGACTAAATGATGATTAGGGGAATAGGAACAGCTGGGAGCAGGAACGGAACGATAGAGAGAAGAGAGAGCGAGAGAGTGAGAGAGGGAGGGGGAGAGAGGGGATAGAAGGAGGGAAAGAACCAAATAAGACCAGCAGAGGGAAACGAATAGCATGGGGAGCACAGGGACAAGACATGATAATAAATGACAAACATGACAGTACCCCCACTCACCGAGCGCCTCCTGGCGCACTCGAGGAGGAATCCTGGCGGCAACGGAGGAAATCATCGATGAGTGAACGGTCCAGCACGTCCCGAGACGGAACCCAACTCCTCTCCTCAGGACCGTAACCCTCCCAATCCACTAGGTATTGGTGACCCCGTCCCGAGAACGCATGTCCATGATCTTATGTACCTTGTAAATAGGTGCGCTCTCGACAAGGACGGGAGGGGGGAGGGAAGACGAACGGGGTGCGAAGAAAGGGCTTAACACAGGAGACATGGAAGACAGGATGGACGCGACGAAGATGTCGCGGAAGAAGCAGTCGCACAGCGACAGGATTGACGACCTGGGAGACACGGAACGGACCAATGAACCGCGGAGTCAACTTACGAGAAGCTGTCGTAAGAGGAAGGTTGCGAGTGGAAAGCCACACTCTCTGGCCGCAACAATACCTTGGACTCTTAATCCTGCGTTTATTGGCGGCTCTCACCGTCTGTGCCCTGTAACGGCAAAGTGCAGACCTCACCCTCCTCCAGGTGCGCTCACAACGTTGGACAAACGCTTGAGCGGAGGGAACGCTGGACTCGGCAAGCTGGGATGAGAACAGAGGAGGCTGGTAACCCAGACTACTCTGAAACGGAGATAACCCGGTAGCAGACGAAGGAAGCGAATTGTGAGCGTATTCTGCCCAGGGGAGCTGTTCTGCCCAAGACGCAGGGTTTCTGAAAGAAAGGCTGCGTAGTATGCGACCAATCGTCTGATTGGCCCTCTCTGCTTGACCGTTAGACTGGGGATGAAACCCGGAAGAGAGACTGACGGACGCACCAATCAAACGACAGAACTCCCTCCAAAACTGTGACGTGAATTGCGGGCCTCTGTCTGAAACGGCGTCTAACGGGAGGCCATGAATTCTGAATACATTCTCAATAATGATTTGTGCCGTCTCCTTAGCGGAAGGAAGTTTAGCGAGGGGAATGAAATGTGCCGCCTTAGAGAACCTATCGACAACCGTCAGAATCACAGTCTTCCCCGCAGACAAAGGCAGACCGGTAATGAAGTCTAAGGCAATGTGAGACCATGGTCGAGAAGGAATGGGGAGCGGTCTGAGACGACCGGCAGGAGGAGAGTTACCCGACTTAGTCTGCGCGCAGTCCGAACAAGCAGCCACGAAACGGCGCGTGTCACGCTCCTGAGTCGGCCACCAAAAGCGCTGGCGAATAGACGCAAGAGTGCCTCGAACACCGGGATGACCAGCTAACTTGGCAGAGTGAGCCCACTGAAGAACAGCCAGACGAGTGGAAACAGGAACGAAAAGGAGGTTACTAGGACAAGCGCGCGCGACGCAGTGTGCGTGAGTGCTTGCTTAACCTGTCTTTCAATTCCCCAGACTGTTAACCCGACAACACGCCCATAAGGAAGAATCCCTCGGGATCAGTAGAAGCCACAGAAGAACTAAACAGACGGGATAAGGCATCAGGCTTGGTGTTCTTGCTACCCGGACGGTAAGAAATCACAAACTCGAAACGAGCGAAAAACAACGCCCAACGAGCTTGACGGGCATTAAGTCGTTTGGCAGAACGGATGTACTCAAGGTTCTTATGGTCTGTCCAAACGACAAAAGGAACGGTCGCCCCCTCCAACCACTGTCGCCATTCGCCTAGGGCTAAGCGGATGGCGAGCAGTTCACGGTTACCCACATCATAGTTGCGCTCAGATGGCGACAGGCGATGAGAAAAATAAGCGCAAGGATGAACCTTATCGTCAGACTGGAAGCGCTGGGATAGGATGGCTCCCACGCCTACCTCTGAAGCGTCAACCTCGACAATGAATTGTCTAGTGACGTCAGGAGTAACGAGGATAGGAGCGGACGTAAAACGTTCTTTTAGAAGATCAAAAGCTCCCTGGGCGGAACCGGACCACTTAAAACACGTCTTGACAGAAGTAAGAGCTGTGAGAGGGGCAGCAACTTGACCGAAATTACGAATGAAACGCCGATAGAAATTAGCGAAACCTAAAAAGCGCTGCAACTCGACACGTGACCTTGGAACGGGCCAATCACTGACAGCTTGGACCTTAGCGGAATCCATCTGAATGCCTTCAGCGGAAATAACGGAACCGAGAAAAGTAACGGAGGAGACATGAAAAGAGCACTTCTCAGCCTTTACGTAGAGACAATTCTCTAAAAGGCGCTGTAGAACACGTCGAACGTGCTGAACATGAATCTCGAGTGACGGAGAAAAAATCAGGATATCGTCAAGATAGACAAAAACAAAAATGTTCAGCATGTCTCTCAGAACATCATTAACTAATGCCTGAAAAACAGCTGGCGCATTGGCGAGACTGAACGGCAGAACCCGGTACTCAAAATGCCCTAACGGAGTGTTAAACGCCGTTTTCCACTCGTCCCCCTCTCTGATGCGCACGAGATGGTAAGCGTTACGAAGGTCCAACTTAGTAAAGCACCTGGCTCCCTGCAGAATCTCGAAGGCTGATGACATAAGGGGAAGCGGATAACGATTCTTAACCGTTATGTCATTCAGCCCTCGATAATCCACGCAGGGGCGCAGAGTACCGTCCTTCTTTTTAACAAAAAGAACCCCGCCCCGGCCGGAGAAGAAGAAGGCACTATGGTACCGGCGTCAAGAGACACAGACAAATAATCCTCGAGAGCCTTACGTTCGGGAGCCGACAGAGAGTATAGTCTACCTCGAGGAGGAGTGGTCCCCGGAAGGAGATCAATACTACAATCATACGACCGGTGAGGAGGAAGGGAGTTGGCTCGGGACCGACTGAAGACCGTGCGCAGATCATGATATTCCTCCGGCACTCCTGTCAAATCGCCAGGTTCCTCCTGAGAAGTAGGGACAGAAGAAACGGGAGGGATGGCAGACATTAAACACTTCACATGACAAGAAACGTTCCAGGATAGGATAGAATTACTAGACCAATTAATAGAAGGATTATGACATACAAGCCAGGGATGACCCAAAACAACAGGTGTAAACGGTGAACGGAAAATCAAAAAAGAAATAGTCTCACTGTGGTTACCAGATACTGTGAGAGTTAAAGGTAGTGTCTCAAATTTGATACTGGGAAGATGACTACCATCTAAGGCAAACATGGGCGTAGGCCTGTCTAACGGTCTGAAAGGAATGTTATGTTTCCGAGCCCATGCTTCGTCCATGAAACAACCCTCAGCCCCAGAGTCAATCAAAGCACTGCATGTAGCACCCGAACCGGTCCAGCGTAGATGGACCGACATAGTAGTACAAGATCTAGATGAAGGGACCTGAGTAGTAGCGCTCACCAGTAGCCCTCCGCTTACTGATGGGCTCTGGCCTCTTACTGGACATGAATTAACAAAATGTCCAGCAACTCCGCAATAGAGGCACAGGCGGTTGGTGATCCTCCATTCCCTCTCCTTATTCGAGATGCGAATCCCTCCCAGCTGCATGGGCTCAGTCTCAAAGCCAGAGGAGGGAGATGGTTGCGATGCGGAGCAGGGAAACACCGTTGATGCGAGCTCTCTTCCACGAGCCCGGTGACGAAGATCTACCCGTCGTTCTATGCGGATGGCGAGAGCAATCAAAGAATCCACATCTGATGGAACCTCCCGGGAGAGAATCTCATCCTTAACCACTGCGTGGAGTCCCTCCAGAAAACGAGCGAGCAGCGCCGGCTCGTTCCACTCACTAGAGGCAGCAAGAGTGCGAAACTCAATAGAATAATCCGTTATGGACCGTTCACCTTGGCATAAGGAAGCCAGGGCCCTAGAAGCCTCCCTACCAAAAACTGAACGGTCAAAAACCCGAATCATCTCCTCTTTAAAGTTCTGGAATTTGTTAGAGCAATCAGCCCTTGCCTCCCAGATAGCTGTGCCCCATTCTCGAGCCCGGCCAGTAAGGAGTGAAATGACGTAAGCAACCCGAGCTCTCTCTCTAGAGTATGTGTTGGGTTGGAGAGAGAACACAATCTCACACTGCGTGAGAAAGGAGCGACACTCAGTGGGCTGCCCGGAGTAGCAAGGTGGGTTATTAACCCTAGGTTCTGGAGGCTCGGCAGGCCAGGAAGTAACAGGTGGCACGAGACGTAGACTCTGGAACTGTCCAGAGAGGTCGGAAACCTGAGCGGCCAGGTTCTCCACGGCATGGCGAGCAGCAGACAATTCCTGCTCGTGTCTGCCGAGCATGGCTCCTTGGATCCTGACGGCAGTGTAACGAGCGTCTGTAGTCGCTGGGTCCATTCCTTGGTCGGTTCCTTCTGTCATGCAGGTGAAAGAGGACCCAAAAGCGACTTAACAGAAACAGAGTTTATTAAAGTCCAAACAGGGAATAACAGAAATCCTCTAGACTTGTAGAGGGGAAATAACTGGAGAAGCGGCCACAGACTGCAGGTCGCTTCGGGTAGGCGCAGGCCGTAGTCGACAGAGACACCTGCTCACACGCAGCATCTGATGAAGGCAAAAAAACACGACAGGACAGGGCGATACACAATCACAGCAAAAACACGACAGGACAGGGCGAAACGCAATCACAGCATGGTGAATACAATACAAGGAACCGACGGGACAGGAACGGATCACAAAGGAATAAATAGGGACTCTAATCAGGGGAAAGGATCGGGAACAGGTGTGGGAAGACTAAATGATGATTAGGGGAATAGGAACAGCTGGGAGCAGGAACGGAACGATAGAGAGAAGAGAGAGCGAGAGAGTGAGAGAGGGAGGGGGAGAGAGAGGGATAGAAGGAGGGAAAGAACCAAATAAGACCAGCAGAGGGAAACGAATAGCATGGGGAGCACAGGGACAAGACATGATAATAAATGACAAACATGACAAGGTCATCTGACACAGCACTCCATCACTGTTTCTTGGTCAACTAGCCTTTAAACAGCCGGGAGGTGTGTTGGGTCTTTGTTCTGTTGAAAAACAAATGGTAGTCCCACTAAGAGCAAACCAGATGGGATGGCTTATCGCTGCAGAATGCTGTGGTATCCCATGCCCATTAAGTGTGCCTTGAATTCTAAATAAAACGCAGACAGTATCACCAGTAAAGCACCATCACACCTCCTCTATGCTTCACGTGGGAATCAAACATGCGGAGATAATCTGTTCATCTTCATCTGATCATCTCAAATTTGGACTCAATTGACAGATTTCCACCTGTCTAATATCCATTGCTCGTGTTTCTTGTTTCAAGCAAGTCTCTTATTCTTATTGGTGTCCTTTAGTAGTGGTTTCGTTGCAGCAATTCGACCATGAAGACCTGATTCAAGCAGTCTCCTCTGAACAGTTGATGTTGAGATGTGTCTGTTACTTGAACTCTGTGAAGCATTTATTTGGGCTGCAATTTGTGAGGCTGGTAACTCTAATAACCTTATCCTCTGCAGCAGAGATAACTCTTGGTCTTTCTTTCCCCAGGAGAGCCAATTTCATCATGGCGCTTGATGGTTTTTGCGACTGCACTTGCCTGACCTTCATGTCCCAAAGTAATGATGGACTGTCATTTCCCTTTGCTTATTTGAGCTGTTCTTGCCATAATATGGACTTGGTCTTTTACCAAATAGGGTTATCTTCTGTATAGCACCCTACCTTCTCACAACACAACTGATTGGCTTAAGAAGGAAAGAAACTCCATAAATGTACTTTTAAGAAGGCACACCTGTTAACTGAAATGCATTCCAGGTGACTACCTCATGAAGCTGGTTGAGAGAATGCCAAGAGTGTGAAAAGCTGTCAAGGCAAAGGGTGGCTACTTTGAAGAATCTCAAAGTAGAGTACAGCACTTTGAGATATCAGCTGATGTACGAAGGGCTTGATTTGATTTGCAGTGATCCACCAATCAGGCCTTACGGTAGAGTGGCCAGACGGAAGCCATTCCTCAGTAAAAGGCACATGACAGCCTGCTTGGAGTTTGCCAAAAGGCACCTAAAGACTCTCAGACCATGAGAAACAAGATTATCTGGTCTGATGAAACCTAGATTTAACTCTTTGGCCTAAGTGCCAAGCATCACGTCTGGAGGAAACCTGTAACCATGCCTACTGTGAGGCATGATAGTGGCAGAATCATGGTGTGGGGATGTTTTTCAGTGGCAGGGACTAGACAGGATCGAGGGAAAGATGAACAGAGCAAAGTACAGAGAGATCCTTGATGAAAACCTGCTCCAGGGCGCTCATGACCTCAGACTGGGGCGAAGGTTCACCTTCCAACAGGACAATGACCCTCAGCACACAGCCAAGACAATGCAGGAGTGGTTTCGGGACAAGTCTCTGAATGTCCTTGAGTGACCCAGCCAGAGCCTGGACTTGAACCTGACCGAACATCTCTGTAGAGACCTGAAAATAGCTGTGCAGCGACACTCCCCATCCAACCTGACAGAGCTTAAGAGGATCTGCAGAGAAGAATGGGAGAAATTACCCAAATAAAGGTGTGCCAAGCTTGTAGCATCTTACCCAAGAATATTTGAGGCTGTAATCGCTGCCAAATGTGCTTCAACAAAGTACTGAGTAAACGCTCTGAATACTTATATAAATATGATATTTCCTGTATTTAAAAAAATACATTTGCAAGATATTCGAAAACCCATTTTTTTCTTATCATTAGGGTGTATTGTGGCAGGGTAGCCTAGTGGTTAGAGCGTTGGACTAGTAACCGGAAGGTTGCAAATTGAAACCCCCGAGCTGACAAGCTACAAATCGTTCTACCCCTGAACAGGCAATTTAACCCAGTAGGCCGTCATTCAAAATAAGAATTTGTTCTTAATAACTGACTTGCCTAGTTTAAATAAAGGTACATTTAAAAAAAATGTGTGTAGATCGATGAGGATTTGTTTTTTATACTCCATTTTAGATTAAGGCTGTAACGTAACAAAATGTGGAAAAAATCAAGGGTTCTGAATACTTTCCAAAATGCACTGTACTTTAGTGCCAAAATAAAAGGTGTAAAATGCAGTATATTTTTATATCGCTCAGATAGGCCTATAGGGCAAACACCAAAACATACTTTCTTTTGAAAAAAAAATTGACCTTGACACAATGTCTTTTGATACATCTCTTTGCCAGGTATGAATATGTTATTCAATGCATTTCTAGTTACTAATAGCAGTAAGGCCAAATTCAATGTTTCATCAAATATTTTTTTGTATATATTTCTGGGATACCTAAAATGTCCTTAAATGCATCCTTGGTATGACTTGGTATGACTTTCTTAAAACAATTCAGGGATCTTCAACTAGATCCAGCAGCAGGTTCTTAGACTCTAGCGCAGGGATCATCAACTAGATCCAGACGCAGGTTCTTAGACTCTAGCGCAGGGATCATCAACTAGATCCAGACGCAGGTTCTTAGACTCTAGCGCAGGGATCATCAACTAGATCCAGCCGCAAGTTCTTAGACTCTAGCGCAAGGATCTTCAACTAGATCTAGACGCAGGTTCTTAGACTCTAGCGCAGGGATCATCAACTAGATCCAGCCACAGGTTCTTAGACTCTAGCGCAAGGATCTTCAACTAGATCTAGACGCAGGTTCTTAGACTCTAGCGCTAGGATCTTCAACTAGATCTAGACGCAGGTTCTTAGACTCTAGCGCAGGGATCATCAACTAGATCCATCCGCAGGTTCTTAGACTCTAGCGCAGGGATCATCAACTAGCTCCAGCCGCAGGTTCTTAGACTCTAGCACAGGGATCATCAACTAGATCCATCCGCAGGTTCTTAGACTCTAGCGCAGGGATCATCAACTAGCTCCAGACGCAGGTTCTTAGACTCTAGCGCAGGGATCATCAACTAGATCCAGCCGCAGGTTCTTAGACTCTAGCGCAGGGATCATCAACTAGATCCAGATGCAGGTTCTTAGACTCTAGCGCAGGGATCATCAACTAGATCCAGACGCAGGTTCTTAGACTCTAGCGCAGGGATCATCAACTAGATCCAGCCGCAGGTTCTTAGACTCTAGCGCAAGGATCTTCAACTAGATCTAGACGCAGGTTCTTAGACTCTAGCGCAGGGATCATCAACTAGATCCAGCCGCAGGTTCTTAGACTCTAGCGCAAGGATCTTCAACTAGATCTAGACGCAGGTTCTTAGACTCTAGCGCAAGGATCTTCAACTAGATCTAGACGCAGGTTCTTAGACTCTAGCGCAGGGATCATCAACTAGATCCATCCGCAGGTTCTTAGACTCTAGGGCAGGGATCATCAACTAGCTCCAGCCGCAGGTTCTTAGACTCTAGCGCAGGGATCATCAACTAGATCCAGACGCAGGTTCTTAGACTCTCGCGCAGGGATCATCAACTAGATCCAGCCGCAGGTTCTTAGACTCTAGCGCAGGGATCATCAACTAGATCCAGACGCAGGTTCTTAGACTCTAGCGCAGGGATCATCAACTAGATCCAGCCGCAGGTTCTTAGACTCTAGCGCAGGGATCATCAACTAGATCCAGACGCAGGTTCTTAGACTCTAGCGCAGGGATCATCAACTAGATCCAGACGCAGGTTCTTAGACTCTAGCGCAGGGATCATCAACTAGATCCAGACGCAGGTTCTTAGACTCTAGCGCAGGGATCATCAACTAGATCCAGACGCAGGTTCTTAGACTCTAGCGCAGGGATCATCAACTAGATCCAGCCGCAAGTTCTTAGACTCTAGCGCAGGGATCATCAACTAGATTCCGCCGCGGGACCATTTTTTATTGAGCGGTTGGTTAGGGGGCCAGAACATAATGACAAATAATTTGTAGACTGGCCACAAGATGACCATAGGAAGCACAAATAGATATAATATTTGACTAAACTGTAATAATTTCAAACCTTACTTACCTTTGTACAGTATATGATCACGTTTATCTCTCTATTATGCATGGCAATACTTTGGAACAGATATCCATAATTAAAATTACTCCGAGCTAATTTGCTGGTGTTTTACACTCTTTTATGGCCCCCTCACCCAAAAACCTGTGGGCCAAATAAAATCAGCTGTGGGCCAAATAAAATCAGCTGTGGGCCAAATAAAATCAGCTGTGGGCCAAATAAAATCAGCTGTGGGCCAAATTCATCCTACGGGGGGACACTTCTCTAGGGAGTTTAACAGGATCACGTATTCAGTGTCAGCTCAGCTGTTGTTTACAAACGAAAAGTAAAAGTGTCCATTTGTCAAATGAAAGTGTATATTGTCAAATCAACTTAGTTGTGTTACAGTACAACAATACTGTATTGAACAGACGGCCATAGCCTTCATCAACTTATCAACTCATTATTCCATTATAACATGACGATGTTCGTGGTGTCGGGAGAAAGTAGAGAAAATATATCAATCTATCAATATATCAATCAGCATGTCAACCTAGTCAGATTTTCTCTCTATTTCAGTCTCACTCACTCCATCTCTCTATTCTTGCACTTCTCTCTCTCCCTCAATCTCGTTCTTTCTCCTTCTCCATCTCCATCTCCATGTCTCCTCCACCTCTCTCATAACCCCTGTACAATCCAATAAGCTATTACGCTACCATTGATCTTCTCCTCAACCAAACATTTGCATTTGGGGGAGAAAAGCAATAAGGAGAGAGAACAGGGAAGGATCGACAGGACAGGACTGTCTTAAAGGAGAGAAGGAGAGAGGAGTGGATAATTATAGAGTTTGGCAGGGATTTAACACTTTAGTGCCTTTCAGACCATGTCAGATTGATGCTCTCTCTCGACTTCGTCACTGGAGAAAGCGGAGTGTGTGTGTCAGTGGAGGCTGGTGAGAGGAGCTATAGAAGGATGGGTCATTGTAATGGCTGGATTGGAATAAATGGAACGTAGTCGAACATGTGGTTTCCATATGTTTGATGTGGTTGATACCGTTCTATTGATTCCATTCTAGCCATTACAATGAGCCCGTCCTGCTATAGCTCCTTCCACCAGCCTCCTCTGGTGAGTGTGTCTGTGTGTGTCTGGGTGTGTTCACTGATCTGATGCCAAAGTAAATCACTCAAGACTGGATTGGAGGTTGTGCTGCTGTCCAGCCACTGTCTGCTTGGCTAAGATCGCATCTGTTCAGGCAGATGCAGGATATCATGTGTCTATGTGCTTCTAGGATGTGTTTCTGCACTAGTACTGTATGGGTGTAATATGTTTTTATGTGTGTATAGTGTGTAATGTTACATGTATATTTAATTCGTCTTTTGAGTAAATGTATCTTCATGATATGGTAACACATGGTTTGATTAAGATCACTTTATTCATCAAAGGAAATTTGACTTCCACATTATCCCAACCCTGCCGAAAGACCCATACACATACAGGATGGAGAGGTTGGATCAGCGGGCTGCCACAGAGCACATGGAGCAGTTGTTGTGGGGGATAAGGGCCTTGCTCAAGAGAACAATGGCAGGTTGCCAGCTCACTTCCCACCAGATTTCTCTTGCCAGACCCGGGCTTCAAACTGGCAACCCTCCAGTTGCTGGCTTGTCTCTCTAACCACTAGGTTAGCTGCCGTTGACCTATAGATATTAATTCCATGTAACCTAAACCGGTAGTTAACCAATGCATGCAGAGACAGAACTGTGCAGAAGCAGGAGAAATTAGTTCAGAAAATAGTTTCAGAGTTTCTAACAGGGTTTTTTAGTTTCTTGATAGCGGAAGACATTTCATCCAACACTTATTTGATCATGTAATTCCTCCTTACATCGCCCCCCTCTTTCTTCCTCATCTCCTTCTGTCCTACATTTTCATTTCTGTCATTCAGCCACTTCCCACTGTGAGAATTGTGGTGTTTAACGTTAAGTACGCAGTTACAGGTGGCTTTGAAACGAGTACTGACTGAAGTCGGTTTAGGAGAGGTGATTATGACCATCATGTGAGCTGCAGGATTCCTGACGTGTTATAAGGATATTTAAACCCTCAGCCAACCTCCCCCAACAACACTACCTCCCTCTTCCACCCCCCACCCCTCCAATGCTTCTCTCTCTCTCTCTCTCTCTCTCTCTCTCTGAAATAGATAATAAACTAAAGTGAAATAAACAATCAAAATTGAACAGTAAACATTACTCTCACAAAAGTTTCAAAGGAATAGAGACATTTCAAATGTCATATTATGGCCATGCACAGTGTTATAAAGATGTGCAAATAGTTCAAGTACAAAAGGTAAAATAAGTATTTACAATGGTGTTTGTTCTTCACTGGTTGCCATTGTCTTGTGGCAACAGGTCACAAATCTTGCTCCTGTGATGGCACACTGTGGTATTTCACTCACTAGATATGGGAGTTTATCAAAATTGGATTTGTTTTTGAATTCTTTGTTGGTCTGTGTAATCTGAGGGAAATATGTGTCTTTAATATGGTCATACATTTGGCAGGAGGATAAGAAGTGCAGCTCAGTTTCCACCTCACTTGTGGGCAGTGGGCACATAGCCTGTCTTCTCTTGAGAGCCAGGTCTGCCTACAGAGGCCTCTCTCAATAGCAAGGCTATGCTCACTGAGTCCTATACATAGCTTTCCTTCATTTTGGGTCAGTCACAGTGGTCAGGTATTCTGCCACTGTGTACTCTCTGTATAGGGTCAGTCACAGTGGTCTGGTATTCTGCCACTGTGTACTCTCTGTATAGGGTCAGTCACAGTGGTCAGGTATTCTGCCACTGTGTACTCTCTGTATAGGGCCAAATACCATTCCAGTTTGCTCTGTTGTTTAGTTCATTCTTTCCAATGTGTCAAGCAATTATCTTTTTTTTTCTCATGATTTGGTTGAGTCTAATTGTGTTGACAACTAGTTTAGGGTACTCTCTCGCTCTCTCTGTCCCTCTCATTCTCTTTATCTTTCTTTCTTTCATTGTTTTTCAGGAGATCTTTCTTTCTGTTTTTCTCCATCACTACAGAGACTTGGAGGCATGTCAGGACCAGCAGCCACACACCGATGAGACTGATTGCAGTTGAGCTTCAGCTGTGACAGCCTTTTAGCTTCTGGGGAGAGAAAGAAAGAGGGAGAGAGAGAGAGTGAGAGAGAACGAGAGAAAGAGAGTGCAAGAGAGAAACAGATAAAGAGAGTGAGAGAGAGAGAGAGAGAGAGAGAGAGAGAGAGAGAGAGAGAGAGAGAGAGAGAGAGAGAGAGAGAGAGAGAGAGAGAGAGAGAGAGAGATATTCACTTTATATATTATCTACCTCACTTGCTTTGGCAATGTTAACACATGTTTCCCATGCCAATAAAGCCCTTGAATTGAATTGAATTGAGAGAGAGAGCGAGAGAGAACGAGAGAAAGAGAGTGAGAGAGAGCGAGAGAGAGAGAAACAGAGAGAGAGAGCTAGAGAGAACGAGAGAAAGAGAGTGAGAGAGAGCGAGAGAGAGAGAAACAGAGAGAGAGAGAGCGAGAGAGGGGGGTGAGAGAGAGAGAGAGAGAGCACTGTCTCTAAATCTAATACTGACAGCACATTGATGATCCTCTTCAAGTCTCTCCTATTCAAAGGAACTTCCTCCCTCACAACCAAAATAGCTCCTGCTCACAATGTTTTGGATTTGTGACCGGTTTTCCAAACGTAGCAAATTTGTTAAGTAGTTACAGTCACACTGGCACCCGGAATAAAAGACTACAATGAAAGACAATAAAGAGAGTGTCAAATGGGGAGAGAAAGCAGTGCACAGAGTGAGGGAGAAAGAGCCTGTGAGAGAGAGAGAGAGATGGAGGAATACCGAGGAGCTAGGCTGATATCTGCAGCGCTCCAGCTGTGAGACTTAAGAAGCTTAACCTCCCCGCCCGTCACAGTAGACTATTCAAGTGCAGGCTTTCACCACTGCTTCATCGCCAGAGAGAACGCAGGGGAGGGAGGGAGGGAGGGATAGAGAGAGAGAGAGAGAGAGAGAGAGAGAGAGAGAGAGAGAGAGAGAGAGAGAGAGAGAGAGAGAGAGAGAGAGAGAGCACAGGAGAAGAGAAGAGAAGGGGAGAGGAAATGGATGATGCAGAGTGGAGGTCTATGTTTATTATTCTCTGCCAGAGGAGTTGGGCTCAGAGGTAATGGTTGATTAGAGGAGAGGTGGCTGTCAGGTGTAGAGCTAGTCTCTCTCTCTCTCTCTCTCTCTCTCTCTCTCTCTCTCTCTCTCTCTCTCTCTCTCTCTCTCTCTCTCTCTCTCTCTCTCTCTCTCTCCTGTAAATTAGTGATTGAGGAGAGGGGGGATAAATCATTCCCCTTGACTTATTCCACATTTGTTTTGTTACAGCCTGAATTCAACATGGATTCAATTCTAACCCATCTACACACAATACCCCATAATGACAAAGCGAAAACATGTTTTTAGAAATGTTGCAAATGTATTGAAAATTAAATACATAAATATCTTAATTACATACTGTACTGTAGGGGTAGGTGTACAGTACCAGTCAAAAGTTTTTTCTTTATTTCTACATTGTAGAATAATAGTGAAGACATCAAAACTATGAAATGACACATATGGAATCAAGTAGTAACCAAAAAGGTGATAAACAAATGAAAATCTATTTATATTTGTGATTCTTCAAACTAGCCACCCTTTTCCTTGATGACAGCTTTGCACACTAGGCATTCTCTCAACCAGCTTCACGAGGTAGTCACCTGGAATGCATTTCAATTAACAAGTGTGCCTTGTTGTGGAATATCATTCCATCCTAATGCGTTTGAGCGAGTCAGTTGTATTGTGACAAGGTAGGGGTGGTATACAGAAGATAGACCTACTTTGTAAAAGACCAAGTCCATATTATGGCAAGTAAAGCTCAAATAAGCAAAGAGAAATGACAGTCCACCATTACCATAAGACATGGTCAGTCAATGCGGAAAATGTCTGCATGAATCAGACCTTCATGGTCAAATTGCTGCAACGAAACCTCTACTAAAGGACACCAATAAGAAGAAGAGACTTGCTTGGGCCAAGAAACACAAACAATGGACATTAGACAAGTGGAATTATGTCCTTGGTCTGATGAGTCCAAATTTGAGATTTTTGGCCCCAATCGCCGTATCTCTGTGAGACGCAGAGTAGATGAAGGGATGATCTCCACATGTGCGGTTCCCACCATGAAGCATGGAGGAGGAGGTTTTATGGTGTGGGGGTGCTTTGCTAGTGACACTGCCTGTGATTTATTTAGAATTCAAGATACACTTAACCAGCATGGATACCACAGCATTGTGCAGCGAAATATCATCCCATTTTTTGGGAACTCCTTCAAGACTGTTGGAAAAGCATTCCTCATGAAGCTGGTTGAGAGAATATCAATAGCGTACAAAGCCGTCATCAAGGCAAAGGGTGGCTAGTTTGAAGAGTCTCAATTATATAATACATTTTGGTTTGTTTAAAACTTTTTGGGTTGCTTCATGATTCTATATGTGTTATTTCATAGTTTTGATGTCTTCACTATTATTCTACAATGTATAAAAGAGTAAAAAAATAAAGAAAAACCCTGGGATGAGTAGGTGTGTCCAAACTTTTGACTGGTACTGTATGTGTGTGTGAGTATGTGTGTGTGTGGGGGGGACTGAAACTGAGTCTCATGGATTAGCAGTATGGCAATGCACATTATTCGATGTTACAGCACAGCAGTGCACACAAATATTGTTATCAGATTTCAGATACTTTTGAAAAATGAGATTACCTATTATTAACAAAATACATTTATGACACCCTTCTTTTTTCTTAATGACGTTCAATTCTGTTTGTTTCACCTTAAGCGACTCTGACCACAAATCAGAGACCACAATGATGACACACCAAATGCATTTGATGGATCTTTTTGGTCTTCTTCTAATGCCTCTTAAAGGGAAAGTAATGTAAGTAATCAGATTACGTTACGGATTTTGGGTAATCCAAAAGTTACGTTACTGATTACAATTTTGGACAGGTAACTAGTATCTGTGACAGATTACACTTAGAAAGGAACCTACCCAACTCTGGTAGTCGGTTACATTAAGAAACAACAGAAAAAGACCACTGACTGTTAAGATATTTCCTGAATAAACCATCTCTCTCTCTCCCTCTCTCTCTCTCTCTCTCTCTCTAGGCAGCATGAACCGTCCAGGGGTGGTCCCTGCCTTCTTCAGGACCCCCACAGTGATCCCACCCCCCCTGGACATGAAACAGTTCCTGCAGTTCCCAATGGACACAGCTCCACCACAACACAGCATGGGCCTCTTCCACAACTTCAACACCAACAGTTACTCAACAGTGAGTAAACAAACTCCACACACACACAGGCATGTTAAGGCACATATGCAGACACATACACTAACACAGCGCACACACATGTAGACCCCCTTCAACTTCAATTCGTACTTGTCTTTTCTGGGGCCTGGAGTTTTTCCTGATCTCATGACCTAGTCATGTAAAACACTGGTCCAAATGGTGTAGCTTTTAAATGCATTTGGTCCTGATATGTATTAAAAAGCTGTTTAATATCATTTAGCAATGTCAGTCATTACTCTATTCTACCTCGGGGGTTTGTGGTATATGGCCAATGTACCACAGCTAATGGCTATATCCAGGCACTCCTGGCACCACACCACCTTAGGCCTTATTGCTGAACTATACCACTGCTGCCATCTTGTTGCAGGCTGTCTGAGAATATTCATTGTAATTAGCTTTGGTTTCGCATAATATTCTTCTGGGATGTACGTGCCAGTCAATTTGAGGGGTCTTGTAACTGTAGACAGGTGAGGTATTCTGATTAACTGGTTTTATAGAATGATCCTCAATAATAAGCTGACAAGTGTTTGCTATCCCTGTGGCAGAATAAAGTTCTCAGAATAAAATCTTCACAAAATGCCCCAGCATGCATTTTACTGCAATACAGTTGTAATGAATACTCAGGGAAAAAAAGGTGGAGATTCACACACAGAGCACAGCAGATGTTTATTAAGCCTTCACATAAGGTAGGAATCATGGTCACAGGCAGGCAATGGTCAAACACAGGTAGGCAGTCAAAACAAACAATACTTCACAACCATACAAACAGAAGGAACTGAACTAAATAGGGAGGTGATGAGACCAGGTGAGAAACGAACACAGGTGAAATCAATGAACAAAACTGAAAGACAGGGCTACCTTCCAGAACACAAAGAAACAGGGCTACCTTCCAGAACACAAAGAAACAGGGCTACCTTCCAGAACACAAAGAAACAGGGCTACCTTCCAGAACACAAAGAAACAGGGCTACCTTCCAGAACACAAAGAAACAGGGCTACCTTCCAGAACACAAAGAAACAGGGATACCTTCCAGAACACAAAGAAACAGGGCTACCTTCCAGAACACAAAGAAACAGGGCTGCGTTCAAGAACACAAAGAAACAGGGCTACCTTCCAGAACACAAAGAAACAGGGCTACCTTCCAGAACACAAAGAAACAGGGCTACCTTCCAGAACACAAAGAAACAGGGCTGCGTTCAAGAACACAAAGAAACAGGGCTGCGTTCAAGAACACAAAGAAAAAGAACACAAGGTTGACTAAGAAAAGAAAAGCAGAAACTTACAACAATGACTTATGGCTAATCAATTTAATAAGACACACAGCCAGCGTTCCCCATAATCAATTTAATAAGACGCACAGCCAGCGTTCCCCATAATCAATTTAATAAGACACACAGCCAGCGTTCCCATAATCAATTTAATAAGACACACAGCCAGCGTTCCCCATAATCAATTTAATAAGACGCACAGCCAGCGTTCCCCATAATCAATTTAATAAGACGCACAGCCAGCGTTCCCCATAATCAATTTAATAAGACGCACAGCCAGCGTTCCCCATAATCAATTTAATAAGACGCACAGCCAGCGTTCCCCATAATCAATTTAATAAGACGCACAGCCAGCGTTCCCCATAATCAATTTAATAAGACGCACAGCCAGCGTTCCCCATAATCAATTTAATAAGACGCACAGCCAGCGTTCCCCATAATCAATTTAATAAGACGCACAGCCAGCGTTCCCCATAATCAATTTAATAAGACGCACAGCCAGCGTTCCCCATAATCAATTTAATAAGACGCACAGCCAGCGTTCCCCATAATCAATTTAATAAGACGCACAGCCAGCGTTCCCCATAATCAATTTAATAAGACGCACAGCCAGCGTTCCCCATAATCAGCGTTATTAGACATGGACCCAACCAGTTCATTTCCAGGTTGGGTTTCACGTGAAGGTCAGCACGGTGACAAACATTGGTGGGCATGTACACACACACTCAAGCACAAACGCCATATGCACGTACACATGCACACAGGGCCAGCCCACCTCGTGGGCAAAAAAACCCTGTTGATGGTGGAGAGATGTTTAAAATTTTGCCACGGAAAGTAGATAACATTTAGCAGTTTTAAGCAAACTTTCCTGCAATTCTACACATTTTGCCAAGATTTATTCCTTGTTAATGATATCTAAGGGAGTGACTAACAAAACCAGTGGGGGCCCCCTGGAGGTCAGGTCCCCTGGGCACCTGCACAGTTGGTATAGTTTAGATTGCTGGCTAGACTAACTAGACTAACTTACCAATACAAAACATGTTAGCTAACACTCACCTCTGGTTGCCTCCGCTCCGCTGTGGACCCCCTCTCCTCCGGTGCACTCTCCAACCTCGGTAAGTCCTCTGGTCCCACTAAACCTTCAATGCTCACACACCCCGCGGGTACAGCACACCGACAGGACCCCTTGCCCAAAGCTGGAATCGCTGCATTTTAGATGAATCCACTGTGAATCCAAACATACCACATCTTTGCTGTTACTCTTTATCCACCGTTGGCAAGCTGAGCATGGGTGTATAGGCCGTCAGATGTGGGTGTATAGGCCGTCAGATGTGGGTGTATAGGCCGTTAGATGTGGGTGTATAGGCCGTCAGATGTGGGTGTATAGGCCGTCAGATGTGGGTGTATAGGCCGTCAGATGTGGGTGTATAGGCCGTCAGATGTGGGTGTATAGGCCGTCAGATGTGGGTGTATAGGCCGTCAGATGTGGGTGTATAGGCCGTCAGATGTGGGTGTATAGGCCGTCAGATGTGGGTGTATAGGCCGTCAGATGTGGGTGTATAGGCCGTCAGATGTGGGTGTATAGGCCGTCAGATGTGTGTGTATAGGCCGTTAGATGTGGGTGTATAGGCCGTCAGATGAGTTCATGATAGAGTGAGGTCCAGGGCATTGATGGATATCACCCAATAAGAGAAGGCATAGAGTTATTATAAGATCTCCACCATTAATTTGCGATTTCAGACTGGATTTCGATGATCGTTTTGGTTTCTGCCAAGGTGCTATGAAAGTTTGGCATATAACATTTCTTCCAAATCCGAAGTGGCTGGATGCCATCAAAAGTGTTTGCATGACTGAGTAATTGCAGATGCAATTATTTCCAGTAACATTTAAAACAAACACATAAAGTAAAAGTGCTGCCAACATGCCAAACTTGCCGTCGACATCTTGAAATCATGTGTGGCAGCGACATGCAGCCATGGTCCATACTGGACCAGATTCTTCTTTATCATATCCATCGATGCCAGGCTCAGGCTCCGAGCTCTTCACCACACCTTCCAACTCACTTAATTCACCCTCATTCAGAACTCGGTCTCTGTTTGCACTTGACACCAATCTTTTTCGACACTCAATCTCCATTTTTATTGCCATCTTCCTCAGATTCAGCTCTACCCTCTGCTTTCTTCAACCTCATCTTTCTCTTTTTCCACCTCCATTCCTCCTCAGAAATCCACCTTTATGTGTCCCTGTCCCAATATTCCTCTTCAGTTGCCATTTTAGAACTTTCTGCAAGCAATCTTCCCCTATCTGCAAGGATAGCCAATGACATTACCCCTTATTGACATCTGACTTAAACCAACCAGTTCAAATAAATAAACATTAAATATACATTTCTGCAGTGCCAAGTGGAATTATAAACAACCCCTGTTACACACATATGTAGCAGACCCTCTCTCTCTCTCTCTCTCACACACACACACACACACACACACACACACACACACACACACACACACACACACACACACACACACACACACACACACACACACACACACACACACACACACACACACACACACACACACACACACACACACACACACACACACACACACACACACACACACACACACACACACACACACACACACACACATCAAACACCTTGTTGTTGGCATATAGAGAGTGAGAGAATGGTGAGTACAAACAAATTAATTTGGAGTCAGACATCTGTATTCTAGGCCAACAACCTTTTTTATTGTAAAACTGAGAGAGGGGGAGGGAGAGAGAAAAAGAGAGTGAAGAGTGGGTGGGAAGTGGTAGGTGTGGTCTCAGGGTTTAAATATCTGTATAACATATCAGGAGAGAGAGGGAGAGCGAGAGACTGATGAGGGGAACAAACAGAACTCCAGGTTAAGGAAGAGGAGTATAAATATAGACAGGAACTGTATTCAACCACTTACATATGGGAGAATAATTACACCTTTTGCCTGGTGTTTGGAAGTTGAAAGTGAAACTAGCCTCTCATTTTGCAATACAAGTTCACAGTAGCAGTCAGTGATTAGAAACTGAATAAAACCTCAGTCCTTTTGGCTGCGGAGTGGAGAAACACCCAGCCTGGGTTGTGGATACAGAGAAGAGTGGTCAGAACCCTCACAACGCTCAAAAATCCTGTTTGGAGCTATTTTGTTCACCACTGTAAACATCAGACGTCTGGGTTGGCTTGAGTCAGATCCACATGGTCAACATGTCTTTCTAAAGAGCTGTGAAGTACTTCAAAATGCTCCACATACTGTAAAAGCCTTCTATATTAGTCGAAGAACATGTTGCTCACATCAGATTCTAGTTGTCTACTATCGTGGTCTGTTCCAATTCTAAGGGGAGTCCTCTCTACAGACAGTGTTCAGGTGATTTGTTCATACAGTTTTGAGTTTTAATGTCACATGCAGAAGTACAGGGAAATGCCTTTCTTGCAAACTCAAAACCCAACAATGTAATAATCAATAATAATGTATTACTAGGAAAAGAAACACGAGAAATAAGATATGCAGAACACAATAAGTAAGTAAGCATACTATATACAGGGTTAGTTCCAATACCATATTTACAATGTACAGGGATACTGTGTGATGGATGGAGGTAGATATGATGGAGGTAGATATGTATAGGAGTAAGGGGACTAGGCAACGGGATATAAAATAAACAGAGTAGCAGCAGCTTGTATGTGAGTGGGAGTGAGGTGAGGTGCTGACTTGTTGCACCCTCGACAACCACTGTGATTATTATTATTCGACCCTGCTGGTCATCTATGAACATTTGAACATCTTGACCATGTTCTGTTATAATCTCCACCCGGCACAGCCAGAAGAGGACTGGCCACCCCTCATAGCCTGGTTCCTCTCTAGGTTTCTTCCTAGGTTTTGACCTTTCTAGGTAGTTTTTCCTAGCCACCGTGCTTCTACACCTGCATTGCTTGCTGTTTGGGGTTTTAGGCTGAGTTTCCGTACAGCACTTTGAGATATCAGCTGATGTAAGAAGGGCTATATAAATACATTTGATTTGATTTGAGTGTGTGTGTGTAGCGTCAGTATAAATGGATGTGCATATTATGTGTGAGTGAGCAGATGATGAAGGGAGTGTGTGTGAGAGGCAGTGCAAAAATACAAATAAAAGGTCAATAAAGATACAAGGTTAACTCAGACAGTCCGTGTAGCTATTTTTTAGCTATTTATCAGTCGTATTACTTCGGGATAGAAACTGTTCAAGAGCCTGTTGGTGCCAGACTTGATGCACCGGTACCGCTTGCCGTGCGGAAGCAGAGAGAATAGTCTATGGCTTGTGTGGTTGGAGTCTTTAACAATTTTCCGGGCCTTCCTACCACACCTACCACAGTGATGTACTGGGCTGTCCGGTGCCAGTGATGTACTGGACTGTCCGGCCCCAGTGATGTACTGGGCTGTCCGGCCCCAGTGATGTACTGGACTGTCCGGCCCCAGTGATGTACTGGGCTGTCCGGCCCCAGTGATGTACTGGACTGTCCGGCCCCAGTGATGTACTGGGCTGTCCGGCCCCAGTGATGTACTGGACTGTCCGGCCCCAGTGATGTACTGGACTGTCCGGCCCCAGTGATGTACTGGACTGTCCGGCCCCAGTGATGTACTGGGCTGTCCGGCCCCAGTGATGTACTGGACTGTCCGGCCCCAGTGATGTACTGGACTGTCCGGCCCCAGTGATGTACTGGACTGTCCGGCCCCAGTGATGTACTGGACTGTCTGCACCACCCTGTACAGGGCCATGCAATCGAGGGCTGTGCTGTTGCTATACCAGGCAGTGATGCAGCCAGTCAGTATGCTATCAATGGTACAGCTTTAGAACTTTTTGAGGATTTTTCAACTTCTTGGGGGGGAAGACTTTGTTTAGACCATTTGAAGTCTTTAGTGATTTGGACACAGAGGAACTTGAAGTTAACATGATCTTTATGAATTATGAAGCCTTTATTTGATTAATGTGTTTTTTATTATAATATAAATTCTTCAAAATTCACAAGTGGCATTAGCTGATGAAGATTGTGTCATAGAACAACCTGTATAAGCTCTCCTAAGCCTGTGTGTACCACATACCTTATTTTTGGTGTTTATCCTAAAACCCTACAAAAACGCCATTAATTTTCCTCATAGGCTTTGTCGAACGAACAATGGCAGAGTTAGTACCTACAAAAAGACCCCATTTCTATTTCTCTCTATAGGAGACCATTTTCACTTCTTAGCCATACAGTTTCCTTGATCCTCCTGCTATACTGTTGGATGGAGTCTGTAATCAGGGCCCTTTAACCCCACTATCAAAAAAGCATTTGAACAGCACCCAAGACCCAAGGCACAGACAGCTCTGGCAGCTGCTGATGAAAAGAAACACTCTCCTGTCGTCATCAATCAGGGCTCTCTTCCCTTCTCTAACTCTCTCTCCTTTTCTCTCACTCACTCTCCACCTCTCTCTCTCTCTCTCTCTCTCTCTCTCTCTCTCTCTCTCTCTCTCTCTCTCTCTCTCTCTCTCTGTCATGTTTGTCATTTATTATCATGTCTTGTCCCTGTGCTCCCCATTCTGTTCGTTTCCCTCTGCTGGTCTTATTGGGTTCTTTCCCTCTTTCTATCCCTCTCTCTCCCCCTCCCCCTCTCACTCTCTCGCTCTCTCTTCTCTCTATCGTTCCGTTCCTGCTCCCAGCTGTTCCTATTCCCCTAATCATCATTTAGTCTTCCCACACCTGTTCCCGATCCTTTCCCCTGATTAGAGTCCCTATTTATTCCTTTGTGTTCCGTTCCTGTCCCGTCGGTTCCTTGTTTAGTATTCACCATGCTGTGATTGCGTTTCGCCCTGTCCTGTCGTGTTTTTGCTGTGATTGTGTATCGCCCTGTCCTGTCGTGTTTTTGCCTTCATCAGATGCTGCGTGTGAGCAGGTGTCTCTGTCTACTACGGCCTGCGCCTACCCGAAGCGACCTGCAGTCTGTGGCCGCTTCTCCAGTTATTCCCCTCTACAGACTAGAGGATTTCTGTTATTCCCTGTTTGGACTTAAATAAACTCTGTTTCTGTTAAGTCGCTTTTGGGTCCTCTTTCACCTGCATGACAGAAGGAACCGACCAAGGAATGGACCCAGCGACTTCAGACGCTCGTTACACTGCCGTCGAGATCCAAGGAGCCATGCTCGGCAGACACGAGCAGGAATTGTCTGCTGCTCGCCATGCCGTGGAGAACCTGGCCGCTCAGGTTTCCGACCTCTCTGGACAGTTCCAGAGTCTACGTCTCGTGCCACCTGTTACTTCCTGGCCTGCCGAGCCTCCAGAACCTAGGGTTAATAACCCACCTTGCTACTCCGGGCAGCCCACTGAGTGCCGCTCCTTTCTCACGCAGTGTGAGATTGTGTTCTCTCTCAACCCAACACATACTCTAGAGAGAGAGCTCGGGTTGCTTACGTCATTTCACTCCTTACTGGCCGGGCTCGAGAATGGGGCACAGCTATCTGGGAGGCAAGGGCTGATTGCTCTAACAAATTCCAGAACTTTAAAGAGGAGATGATTCGGGTTTTTGACCGTTCAGTTTTTGGTGGGGAGGCTTCTAGGGCCCTGGCTTCCTTATGCCAAGGTGAACGGTCCATAACGGATTATTCTATTGAGTTTCGCACTCTTGCTGCCTCTAGTGAGTGGAACGAGCCGGCGCTGCTCGCTCGTTTTCTGGAGGGACTCCACGCAGTGGTTAAGGATGAGATTCTCTCCCGGGAGGTTCCTTCAGATGTGGACTCTTTGATTGCTCTCGCCATCCGCATAGAACGACGGGTAGATCTTCGTCACCGGGCTCGTGGAAGAGAGCTCGCATCAACGGTGTTTCCCTGCTCCGCATCGCAACCATCTCCCTCCTCTGGCTTTGAGACTGAGCCCATGCAGCTGGGAGGGATTCGCATCTCGAAGGAGGAGAGGGAACGGAGGATCACCAACCGCCTGTGCCTCTATTGCGGAGTTGCTGGACATTTTGTTAATTCATGTCCAGTAAAAGCCAGAGCTCATCTGTAAGCGGAGGGCTACAGGTGAGCGCAACTACTCAAGTCTCTCCATCAAAGTCCTGTACTACTTTGTCGGTCCACCTACGCTGGACCGGTTCGGGTGCTACATGTAGTGCCTTGATAGACTCTGGGGCTGAGGGTTGTTTCATGGACGAAGCATGGGTTCGGAAACATGACATTCCTTTCAGAGAGTTAGAGAAGCCTACGCCCATGTTCGCCTTAGATGGTAGTCATCTTCCCAGTATCAGATTTGAGACACTACCTTTAACCCTCACAGTATCTGGTAACCACAGTGAGACTATTTCTTTTTTGATTTTCCGTTCACCGTTTACACCTGTTGTTTTGGGTCATCCCTGGCTAGTATGTCATAATCCTTCTATTAATTGGTCTAGTAATTCTATCCTATCCTGGAACGTTTCTTGTCATGTGAAGTGTTTAATGTCTGCCATCCCTCCCGTTTCTTCTGTCCCTACTTCCCAGGAGGAACCTGGCGATTTGACAGGAGTGCCGGAGGAATATCATGATCTGCGCACGGTCTTCAGTCGGTCCCGAGCCAACTCCCTTCCTCCTCACCGGTCGTATGATTGTAGTATTGATCTCCTTCCGGGGACCACTCCTCCTCGAGGTAGACTATACTCTCTGTCGGCTCCCGAACGTAAGGCTCTCGAGGATTATTTGTCTGTGTCTCTTGGCGCCGGTACCATAGTGCCTTCTTCTTCTCCGGCCGGGGCGGGGTTCTTTTTGTTAAGAAGAAGGACGGTACTCTGCGCCCCTGCGTGGATTATCGAGGGCTGAATGACATAACGGTTAAGAATCGTTATCCGCTTCCCCTTATGTCATCAGCCTTCGAGATTCTGCAGGGAGCCAGGTGCTTTACTAAGTTGGACCTTCGTAACGCTTACCATCTCGTGCGCATCAGAGAGGGGGACGAGTGGAAAACGGCGTTTAACACTCCGTTAGGGCATTTTGAGTACCGGGTTCTGCCGTTCGGTCTCGCCAATGCGCCAGCTGTTTTTCAGGCATTAGTTAATGATGTTCTGAGAGACATGCTGAACATTTTTGTTTTTGTCTATCTTGACGATATCCTGATTTTTCTCCGTCACTCGAGATTCATGTTCAGCACGTTCGACGTGTTCTACAGCGCCTTTTAGAGAATTGTCTCTACGTAAAGGCTGAGAAGTGCTCTTTTCATGTCTCCTCCGTTACTTTTCTCGGTTCCGTTATTTCCGCTGAAGGCATTCAGATGGATTCCGCTAAGGTCCAAGCTGTCAGTGATTGGCCCGTTCCAAGGTCACGTGTCGAGTTGCAGCGCTTTTTAGGTTTCGCTAATTTCTATCGGCGTTTCATTCGTAATTTCGGTCAAGTTGCTGCCCCTCTCACAGCTCTTACTTCTGTCAAGACGTGTTTTAAGTGGTCCGGTTCCGCCCAGGGAGCTTTTGATCTTCTAAAAGAACGTTTTACGTCCGCTCCTATCCTCGTTACTCCTGACGTCACTAGACAATTCATTGTCGAGGTTGGCGCTTCAGAGGTAGGCGTGGGAGCCATTCTATCCCAGCGCTTCCAGTCTGACGATAAGGTTCATCCTTGCGCTTATTTTTCTCATCGCCTGTCGCCATCTGAGCGCAACTATGATGTGGGTAACCGTGAACTGCTCGCCATCCGCTTAGCCCTAGGCGAATGGCGACAGTGGTTGGAGGGGGCGACCGTTCCTTTTGTCGTTTGGACAGACCATAAGAACCTTGAGTACATCCGTTCTGCCAAACGACTTAATGCCCGTCAAGCTCGTTGGGCGTTGTTTTTCGCTCGTTTCGAGTTTGTGATTTCTTACCGTCCGGGTAGCAAGAACACCAAGCCTGATGCCTTATCCCGTCTGTTTAGTTCTTCTGTGGCTTCTACTGATCCCGAGGGGATTCTTCCTTATGGGCGTGTTGTTGGGTTAACAGTCTGGGGAATTGAAAGACAGGTTAAGCAAGCACTCACGCACACTGCGTCGCCGCGCTTGTCCTAGTAACCTCCTTTTCGTTCCTGTTTCCACTCGTCTGGCTGTTCTTCAGTGGGCTCACTCTGCCAAGTTAGCTGGTCATCCCGGTGTTCGAGGCACTCTTGCGTCTATTCGCCAGCGCTTTTGGTGGCCGACTCAGGAGCGTGACACGCGCCGTTTCGTGGCTGCTTGTTCGGACTGCGCGCAGACTAAGTCGGGTAACTCTCCTCCTGCCGGTCGTCTCAGACCGCTCCCCATTCCTTCTCGACCATGGTCTCACATTGCCTTAGACTTCATTACCGGTCTGCCTTTGTCTGCGGGGAAGACTGTGATTCTGACGGTTGTCGATAGGTTCTCTAAGGCGGCACATTTCATTCCCCTCGCTAAACTTCCTTCCGCTAAGGAGACGGCACAAATCATTATTGAGAATGTATTCAGAATTCATGGCCTCCCGTTAGACGCCGTTTCAGAGAGAGGCCCGCAATTCACGTCACAGTTTTGGAGGGAGTTCTGTCGTTTGATTGGTGCGTCCGTCAGTCTCTCTTCCGGGTTTCATCCCCAGTCTAACGGTCAAGCAGAGAGGGCCAATCAGACGATTGGTCGCATACTACGCAGCCTTTCTTTCAGAAACCCTGCGTCTTGGGCAGAACAGCTCCCCTGGGCAGAATACGCTCACAATTCGCTTCCTTCGTCTGCTACCGGGTTATCTCCGTTTCAGAGTAGTCTGGGTTACCAGCCTCCTCTGTTCTCATCCCAGCTTGCCGAGTCCAGCGTTCCCTCCGCTCAAGCGTTTGTCCAACGTTGTGAGCGCACCTGGAGGAGGGTGAGGTCTGCACTTTGCCGTTACAGGGCACAGACGGTGAGAGCCGCCAATAAACGCAGGATTAAGAGTCCAAGGTATTGTTGCGGCCAGAGAGTGTGGCTTTCCACTCGCAACCTTCCTCTTACGACAGCTTCTCGTAAGTTGACTCCGCGGTTCATTGGTCCGTTCCGTGTCTCCCAGGTCGTCAATCCTGTCGCTGTGCGACTGCTTCTTCCGCGACATCTTCGTCGCGTCCATCCTGTCTTCCATGTCTCCTGTGTTAAGCCCTTTCTTCGCACCCCCCTTCGTCTTCCCTCCCCCCCTCCCGTCCTTGTCGAGAGCGCACCTATTTACAAGGTACATAAGATCATGGACATGCGTTCTCGGGGACGGGGTCACCAATACTTAGTGGATTGGGAGGGTTACGGTCCTGAGGAGAGGAGTTGGGTTCCGTCTCGGGACGTGCTGGACCGTTCACTCATCGATGATTTCCTCCGTTGCCGCCAGGATTCCTCCTCGAGTGCGCCAGGAGGCGCTCGGTGAGTGGGGGTACTGTCATGTTTGTCATTTATTATCATGTCTTGTCCCTGTGCTCCCCATTCTGTTCGTTTCCCTCTGCTGGTCTTATTGGGTTCTTTCCCTCTTTCTATCCCTCTCTCTCCCCCTCCCCCTCTCACTCTCTCGCTCTCTCTTCTCTCTATCGTTCCGTTCCTGCTCCCAGCTGTTCCTATTCCCTAATCATCATTTAGTCTTCCCACACCTGTTCCCGATCCTTTCCCCTGATTAGAGTCCCTATTTATTCCTTTGTGTTCCGTTCCTGTCCCGTCGGTTCCTTGTTTAGTATTCACCATGCTGTGATTGCGTTTCGCCCTGTCCTGTCGTGTTTTTGCTGTGATTGTGTATCGCCCTGTCCTGTCGTGTTTTTTGCCTTCATCAGATGCTGCGTGTGAGCAGGTGTCTCTGTCTACTACGGCCTGCGCCTACCCGAAGCGACCTGCAGTCTGTGGCCGCTTCTCCAGTTATTCCCCTCTACAGACTAGAGGATTTCTGTTATTCCCTGTTTGGACTTAAATAAACTCTGTTTCTGTTAAGTCGCTTTTGGGTCCTCTTTCACCTGCATGACACTCTCTCTCTCTCTCTCTCTCTCTCTCTCTCTCTCTCTCTCTCTCTCTCTCTCTCTCTCTCTCTCTCTCTCTCTCTCTCTCTCTCTCTCTCTCTCTCTCTCTCTCTCTCTCTCTCTCTCTCTCTCTCTCTCTCTCTCTCTCTCTCTCTCTCCCCTTTTCAAAGCGTTTCATTAACTCTGCTACCACCACCATGGCACAATGACCTATGTCTATCTGCTCCCCTACTCAGAGTACTTACCTTATAACCTGCTCTCTGCCCCTTCCCCCTCCAGATGGACCCGGTACAGAAGGCAGTGATGAACCACACCTTCGGCCCCCCCATGATGAAGACCAAACGACCCATCATCTCCTGCAATGTCTGCCAGATCCGCTTCAACTCAGAAGTAAGGCAGTAAGGCACTATCCATCCATCCACCCATGCATCCACCATCCACCCATGCATCCACCATCCACACATTCATCCAGGCATCCATCTAAGTATTCCACACATCTATCTATGCACTTCATCATAACCTGACCAATATGTCAATGATTGACTGGACTGCTGGAGCAGGTGTCAAGTGAGAACTGTGTCTACGATTCCTCTGCTCCACTTTTCCCCTTGGGGCAGCCCTGCTTAGCTTACATTACCGTCTCTCTGTTTGACACCATTTCATTGGCACTTCCCAGAAAGGAGTTAATATTATGCAATTGTGCTCTGGCTGGCTGTGGGGACAAAGCAGAGTAGAGGGAGCTGGATGGCTAGGGGATTAAAGTAAAGGGGGCTGGGAGACTAAAATACATGGAGCTTGGGGGCTAGGGGACTAAAGTACAGGAAGCTTGGGGGCTAGGGGACTATAGTACAGGGAGCTTGGGGCTAGGGGACTAAAGTACAGGAAGCTTGGGGGCTAGGGGACTACATTACAGGGAGCTTGGGGGCTAGGGGACTACAGTACAGGGAGCTTGGGGGCTAGGGGACTAAAGTACAGGAAGTTTGGGGGCAAGGGGACTACAGTACAGGGGGCTTGGGGGCTAGGGGACTAAAGTACAGGGAGCTTGGGGGCTAGGGGACTAAAGTACAGGGAGCTTGGGGGCTGGGGGCTAAAGTACAGGGAGCTTGGGGGCTAGGGGACTAAAGTACAGGAAGCTTGGGGGCTAGGGGACTAAAGTACAGGGAGCTTGGGGACTAGGGGACTAAAGTACAGGGAGCTTGGGGGCTAGGGGACAGGGAGCTTGGGGGCTAGGGGACTAAAGTACAGGGGGCTAGGGGACTAAGGTACAGGGAGCTTGGGGGCTAGGGGACAAGTACAGGGAGCTTGGTGGCTAGAGGATTAAAGTACAGGGAGCTTGGGGGCTAGGGGACTAAAGTACAGGGAGCTTGGGGGCTAGGGGACTAAAGTACAGGGAGATTGGGGGCTAGGGGACTAAGGTACAGGGAGCTTGGGGGCTAAGAGATTAAAGTACAGGGAGCTTGGGGATAGGGGACTAAAGTACAGGGAGCTTGGGGGCTAAGAGACTAAAGTACAGGGAGCTTGGGGTCTAGGGGACTAAAGTACAGGGAGCTTGGGGGCTAGGGGATTAAAGTACAGGTGGTTTGGGGGCAAGGGGACTACAGTACAGGGAGCTTGGGATCTAGGGGATTAAAGTACAGGTGCTTTGGGGGCTTGGGGACTAAAGTACAGGGGGCTAGGGGACTAGAGAACAGGGGACTAGGGGACAAAAGTACAGGGGGCTAGAGGACTAGAGAACATGGGACTGTGGGACTAGAGAACAGGGGACTGGGGGACTAGAGCACAGGGGACTATGTTACTAGAGCACGTGGGACTAGGGGACTAGAGAACAGGGGACTGGGGAACATGAGAACAGGGGACTAGGGGACTAGAGAACAGGGGACTAGGGGACTAGACAACAGGGGATTGGGGGACTAAAGAACAGGGGACTAGGGGACTAGAGAACATGGGACTAGGGGACTAAATAACAGGGGACTGGGGGACTAGATAACAGGGGACTGGGGGACTAAAGAACAGGGGATTAGGGGACTAGAGAACATAGGACTAGGGGACTAGATAACATGGGACTGGGGGACTAGAGAAAAGGGGACTAGGGACTAGAGAACAGGGGACTAGGGGACTAGAGAACAGGGGACTGGGGGACTAGAGAACATGGGACTATGGACTAGAGAACAGGGGACTGGGGGACTGGAGAACAGGGGACTAGGGGACTAGAGAACGGGGGACTAGGGGACTAAAGAACAGGGGACTAGGGGACTAGAGAACAGGGGACTAGGGGACTAGAGAACAGGGGACTAGGGGACTGGAGAACAGGGGACTAGGGGACTAGAGACCAGGGGACTAGAGAACAGGGGACTAGGGGACTAGAGAACATGGGACTAGGGGACTAAATAACAGGGGACTGGGGGACTAGATAACAGGGGACTGGGGGACTAAAGAACAGGGGATTAGGGGACTAGAGAACATAGGACTAGGGGACTAGGTTACTAGAGCACGTGGGACTAGGGGACTAGAGAACAGGGGACTGGGGAACACGAGAACAGGGGACTAGGGGACTAGAGAACAGGGGATTAGGGGACTAGACAACAGGGGATTGGGGGACTAAAGAACAGGGGACTAGGGGACTAGAGAACATGGGACTAGGGGACTAAATAACAGGGGACTGGGGGACTAGATAACAGGGGACTGGGGGACTAAAGAACAGGGGATTAGGGGACTAGAGAACATAGGACTAGGGGACTAGATAACATGGGACTGGGGGACTAGAGAAAAGGGGACTAGGGACTAGAGAACAGGGGACTAGGGGACTAGAGAACAGGGGACTGGGGGACTAGAGAACATGGGACTAGGGACTAGAGAACAGGGGACTGGGGGACAGGAGAACAGGGGACTAGGGGACTAGAGAACGGGGGACTAGGGGACTAAAGAACAGGGGACTAGGGGACTAGAGAACAGGGGACTGGGGGACTGGAGAACAGGGGACTAGGGGACTAGAGAACGGGGGACTAGGGGACTAAAGAACAGGGGACTATGGACTAGAGAACAGGGGACTGGGGGACTGGAGAACAGGGGACTAGGGGACTAGAGAACGGGGGACTAGGGGACTAAAGAACAGGGGACTAGGGGACTAGAGAACAGGGGACTAGGGGACTAGAGAACAGGGGACTAGGGGACTGGAGAACAGGGGACTAGGGGACTAGAGACCAGGGGACTAGAGAACAGGGGACTAGGGGACTAGAGAACATGGGACTAGGGGACTAAATAACAGGGGACTGGGGGACTAGATAACAGGGGACTGGGGGACTAAAGAACAGGGGATTAGGGGACTAGAGAACATATGACTAGGGGACTAGGTTACTAGAGCACGTGGGACTAGGGGACTAGAGAACAGGGGACTGGGGAACACGAGAACAGGGGACTAGGGGACTAGAGAACAGGGGACTAGGGGACTAGACAACAGGGGATTGGGGGACTAAAGAACAGGGGACTAGGGGACTAGAGAACATGGGACTAGGGGACTAAATAACAGGGGACTGGGGGACTAGATAACAGGGGACTGGGGGACTAAAGAACAGGGGATTAGGGGACTAGAGAACATAGGACTAGGGGACTAGATAACATGGGACTGGGGGACTAGAGAAAAGGGGACTAGGGACTAGAGAACAGGGGACTAGGGGACTAGAGAACAGGGGACTGGGGGACTAGAGAACATGGGACTAGGGACTAGAGAACAGGGGACTGGGGACAGGAGAACAGGGGACTAGGGGACTAGAGAACGGGGGACTAGGGGACTAAAGAACAGGGGACTAGGGGACTAGAGAACAGGGGACTAGGGGACTAGAGAACAGGGGACTAGGGGACTGGAGAACAGGGGACTAGGGGACTAGAGACCAGGGGACTAGAGAACAGGGGACTAGGGGACTAGAGAACATGGGACTAGGGGACTAAATAACAGGGGACTGGGGGACTAGATAACAGGGGACTGGGGGACTAAAGAACAGGGGATTAGGGGACTAGAGAACATAGGACTAGGGGACTAGATAACATGGGACTGGGGGACTAGAGAACAGGGGACTAGGGACTAGAGAACAGGGGACTAGGGGACTAGAGAACAGGGGACTGGGGGACTAGAGAACAGGGGACTAGGGACTAGAGAACATGGGACTAGGGGACTGGAGAACAGGGGACTGTCGGACTGGAGAACGGGGGACTAGGGGACTAGAGAACAGGGGACTAGGGGACTATAGATTAGGGGAGTAGGGGACTGGAGAACAGGGGACTATGGGACTAGAGAACAGGGGACTAGGGGACTGTAGAACAGGGGACTAGGGGACTAGAGACCAGGGGACTAGAGAACAGGGGACTAGGGGACTAGAAAACAGGGGACTAGGGCACTATAGAACATGGGACTAGGGGACTGGAAAACAGGGAACTGGTGGACTGGAGAACAGGGGACTAGGGGACTAGAGAACAGGGGACTATGGGACTAGAAACGAAGGGACTAGAGAACAGGGGACTAGGGGACTGGAGAACAGGGGACTAGGGGACTAGAGACCAGGGAACTAGGGGACTGTAGAACAGGGGACTAGGGGACTGGAGAACAGGGGACTAGGGGACTGTAGAACAGGGGACTAGGGGACTGGAGAACAGGGGACTAGGGGACTAGAGAACAGGGGACTAGGGGACTAGACAACAGGGGACTAGGGGACTATAGAACATGGGACTAGGGGACTAGATAACAGGGGACTAGGGGATGAAAGAAAAGGGGACTAGGGGACTAGAGACGAAGGGACTAGAGAACAGGGGACTAGGGGACTAGAGACCAGGGGACTAGAGAACAGGGGACTAGGGGACTAGAGAACAGGGGACACGGTTACTAGAGAACAGCGGACTAGGGGACTAGAGAACATGGGACTAGGGGACTAGATAACAGGGGACTAGGGGACTAAAGAACAGGGGACTATGGGACTAGAGAACAGGGGACTAGGGGACTAGAGAACAGGGGACTAGGGGACTGGAGAACAGGGGACTAGGGGACTGTAGAACAGGGGACTAGGGGACTGGAGAACAGGGGACTAGGGGACTAGAGAACAGGGGACTAGGGGACTAGACAACAGGGGACTAGGGGACTATAGAACATGGGACTAGGGGACTAGATAACAGGGGACTAGGGGATGAAAGAAAAGGGGACTAGGGGACTAGAGACGAAGGGACTAGAGAACAGGGGACTAGGGGACTAGAGACCAGGGGACTAGAGAACAGGGGACTAGGGGACTGGAGAACAGGGGACACGGTTACTAGAGAACAGCGGACTAGGGGACTAGAGAACATGGGACTAGGGGACTAGATAACAGGGGACTAGGGGACTAAAGAACAGGGGACTAGGGGACTAGAGAACAGGGGACTAGGGGACTAGAGAACAGGGGACTAGGGGACTGGAGAACAGGGGACTAGAGAACAGGGGACTAGGGGACTGGAGAACAGGGGACTTGGGGACTGGAGAACAGGGGACTAGGTGACTAGAGAACATGGGATTAGGGGACTAGAGAACAGGGGACTAGGGGACTAGAGAACAGGGGACTAGGGGACTGGAGAACAGGGGACTAGGGGACTAGAGACCAGGGAACTAGGGGACTGTAGAACAGGGGACTAGGGGACTGGAGAACAGGGGACTAGGGGACTGTAGAACAGGGGACTAGGGGACTGGAGAACAGGGGACTAGGGGACTAGAGAACAGGGGACTAGGGGACTAGACAACAGGGGACTAGGGGACTGGAGAACAGGGGACTAGGGGACTAGAGACCAGGGGACTAGAGAACAGGGGACTAGGGGACTAGAGAACATGGGACTAGGGGACTAAATAACAGGGGACTGGGGGACTAGATAACAGGGGACTGGGGGACTAAAGAACAGGGGATTAGGGGACTAGAGAACATAGGACTAGGGGACTAGGTTACTAGAGCACGTGGGACTAGGGGACTAGAGAACAGGGGACTGGGGAACACGAGAACAGGGGACTAGGGGACTAGAAAACAGGGGACTAGGGGACTAGACAACAGGGGATTGGGGGACTAAAGAACAGGGGACTAGGGGACTAGAGAACATGGGACTAGGGGACTAAATAACAGGGGACTGGGGGACTAGATAACAGGGGACTGGGGGACTAAAGAACAGGGGATTAGGGGACTAGAGAACATAGGACTAGGGGACTAGATAACATGGGACTGGGGGACTAGAGAAAAGGGGACTAGGGACTAGAGAACAGGGGACTAGGGGACTAGAGAACAGGGGACTGGGGGACTAGAGAACATGGGACTAGGGACTAGAGAACAGGGGACTGGGGGACAGGAGAACAGGGGACTAGGGGACTAGAGAACGGGGGACTAGGGGACTAAAGAACAGGGGACTAGGGGACTAGAGAACAGGGGACTAGGGGACTAGAGAACAGGGGACTAGGGGACTGGAGAACAGGGGACTAGGGGACTAGAGACCAGGGGACTAGAGAACAGGGGACTAGGGGACTAGAGAACATGGGACTAGGGGACTAAATAACAGGGGACTGGGGGACTAGATAACAGGGGACTGGGGGACTAAAGAACAGGGGATTAGGGGACTAGAGAACATAGGACTAGGGGACTAGATAACATGGGACTGGGGGACTAGAGAACAGGGGACTAGGGACTAGAGAACAGGGGACTATGGGACTAGAGAACAGGGGACTGGGGGACTAGAGAACAGGGGACTAGGGACTAGAGAACATGGGACTAGGGGACTGGAGAACAGGGGACTGGCGGACTGGAGAACGGGGGACTAGGGGACTAGAGAACAGGGGACTAGGGGACTATAGATTAGGGGAGTAGGGGACTGGAGAACAGGGGACTATGGGACTAGAGAACAGGGGACTAGGGGACTGTAGAACAGGGGACTAGGGGACTAGAGACCAGGGGACTAGAGAACAGGGGACTAGGGGACTAGAAAACAGGGGACTAGGGGACTATAGAACATGGGACTAGGGGACTGGAAAACAGGGAACTGGTGGACTGGAGAACAGGGGACTAGGGGACTAGAGAACAGGGGACTATGGGACTAGAAACGAAGGGACTAGAGAACAGGGGACTAGGGGACTGGAGAACAGGGGACTAGGGGACTAGAGACCAGGGAACTAGGGGACTGTAGAACAGGGGACTAGGGGACTGGAGAACAGGGGACTAGGGGACTGTAGAACAGGGGACTAGGGGACTGGAGAACAGGGGACTAGGGGACTAGAGAACAGGGGACTAGGGGACTACACAACAGGGGACTAGGGGACTATAGAACATGGGACTAGGGGACTAGATAACAGGGGACTAGGGGATGAAAGAAAAGGGGACTAGGGGACTAGAGACGAAGGGACTAGAGAACAGGGGACTAGGGGACTAGAGACCAGGGGACTAGAGAACAGGGGACTAGGGGACTAGAGAACAGGGGACACGGTTACTAGAGAACAGCGGACTAGGGGACTAGAGAACATGGGACTAGGGGACTAGATAACAGGGGACTAGGGGACTAAAGAACAGGGGACTAGGGGACTAGAGAACAGGGGACTAGGGGACTAGAGAACAGGGGACTAGGGGACTGGAGAACAGGGGACTAGGGGACTGTAGAACAGGGGACTAGGGGACTGGAGAACAGGGGACTAGGGGACTAGAGAACAGGGGACTAGGGGACTAGACAACAGGGGACTAGGGGACTATAGAACATGGGACTAGGGGACTAGATAACAGGGGACTAGGGGATGAAAGAAAAGGGGACTAGGGGACTAGAGACGAAGGGACTAGAGAACAGGGGACTAGGGGACTAGAGACCAGGGGACTAGAGAACAGGGGACTAGGGGACTGGAGAACAGGGGACACGGTTACTAGAGAACAGCGGACTAGGGGACTAGAGAACATGGGACTAGGGGACTAGATAACAGGGGACTAGGGGACTAAAGAACAGGGGACTAGGGGACTAGAGAACAGGGGACTAGGGGACTAGAGAACAGGGGACTAGGGGACTGGAGAACAGGGGACTAGAGAACAGGGGACTAGGGGACTGGAGAACAGGGGACTTGGGGACTGGAGAACAGGGGACTAGGTGACTAGAGAACATGGGATTAGGGGACTAGAGAACAGGGGACTAGGGGACTAGAGAACAGGGGACTAGGGGACTGGAGAACACGGGACTAGGGGACTAGAGACCAGGGAACTAGGGGACTGTAGAACAGGGGACTAGGGGACTGGAGAACAGGGGACTAGGGGACTGTAGAACAGGGGACTAGGGGACTGGAGAACAGGGGACTAGGGGACTAGAGAACAGGGGACTAGGGGACTAGACAACAGGGGACTAGGGGACTATAGAACATGGGACTAGGGGACTAGATAACAGGGGACTAGGGGATGAAAGAAAAGGGGACTAGGGGACTAGAGACGAAGGGACTAGAGAACAGGGGACTAGGGGACTAGAGACCAGGGGACTAGAGACCAGGGGACTAGAGAACAGGGGACACGGTTACTAGAGAACAGCGGACTAGGGGACTAGAGAACATGGTACTAGGGGACTAGATAACAGGGGACTAGGGGACTAAAGAACAGGGGACTAGGGGACTAGAGAACAGGGGACTAGGGGACTAGAGAACAGGGGACTAGGGGACTGGAGAACAGGGGAATAGAGAACAGGGGACTAGGGGACTGGAGAACAGGGGACTTGGGGACTGGAGAACAGGGGACTAGGTGACTAGAGAACATGGGATTAGGGGACTAGAGAACAGGGGACTAGGGGATTAGAGAACAGGGGACTAGGGGACTGGAGAACAGGGGACTAGGGGACTGGAGAACAGGGGACTAGGGGACTAGAGCACAGGGGACTAGGGGACTAGAGAACAGGGGACTAGGGGACTAAAAAACAAGAGACTCGGGGACTAGAGAACAGGGGACTAAGGGACTAGAGAACAGGAGACTAGGGGACTGGAGAACAGGGGACTAGGGGACTAGAGAACAGGGGACTAGGGGACTAGAGAACAGGGGACTATGGGACTGGAGAACAGGGGACTAGGGGACTAGAGAACAGGAGACTAGGGGACTGGAGAACAGGGGACTAGGGGACTAGAGAACACGGGACTAGGGGACTGGAGAACAGGGGACTAGGGGACTAGAGAACAGGGGACTAGGGGACTGGAGAACAGGGGACTAAGGGACTAGAGAACAGGAGACTAGGGGACTAGAGAACAGGGGACTAGAGGACTGGAGAACTGGGGCCTAGGGGACTAGTGAACAGGGGACTAGGGGACTGGAGAACTGGGGCCTAGGGGACTAGAGAACAGGGGACTAGGGGACTGGAGAACTGGGGCCTAGGGGACTAGAGAACAGGGGACTAGGGGACTGGAGAACAGGGGACTAGGGGACTAGAGAACAGGGGACTAGGGGACTAGAGAACAGGGGACTAGGGGACTGGAGAACAGGGGACTAGGGGACTAGAGAACAGGGGACTAGGGGACTAGAGAACAGGGGACTAGGGGACTGGAGAACAGGGGACTAGGGGACTAGAGAACAGGGGACTAGAGGACTGGAGAACTGGGGCCTAGGGGACTAGAGAACAGGGGACTAGGGGACTGGAGAACTGGGGCCTAGGGGACTAGAGAACAGGGGACTAGGGGACTGGAGAACTGGGGCCTAGGGGACTAGAGAACAGGGGACTAGGGGACTGGAGAACAGGGGACTAGGGGACTAGAGAACAGGGGACTAGAGAACAGGGGACTAGGGGACTGGAGAACAGGGGACTAGGGGACTAGAGAACAGGGGACTAGGGGACTAGAGAACAGGGGACTAGGGGACTGGAGAACAGGGGACTAGGGGACTAGAGAACAGGGGACTAGGGGACTGGAGAACAGGGGACAAGGTACTAGAGAACAGGGGACTAGGGGACTAGAGACCAGGGAACTAGGGGACTATAGCACAGGGGGTTAGGGTTCTGAGATGTTGAGGTTGGATTGAATGTTTCAGTCTGTGGGGATGTCTTAAAAGGAAACACATTAGAATGACTGCTGGCCAAGTGCTTATGATATATCGGCAGCAAGCAATAGGACAGCCACCAACTGCTTTTATTTCTAGAATGCTTCGTGGAGATAGTTGTGATCGAGGGATTGTGAGGGGTCAGCGAGGGTGAATGTGATGCAACAAAAAACTGACTTGATCTGGTCATTGGGTGAAATTTGAGGAAGTAGTGAATGCTGACAAAGCACATGCCAGCATGTCAGTCTTTGTACAGGGCACCAAAAAGAGGATGACTGAGGGAGTAGAACTAAAGAATGAACAGAATTAACAGAAGAGGTGGTTTAAGTGTTCACATACACTACCGGTCAAAAGTTTTAGAACACCTACTAATTCAAGGGTTTTCTTTATTTTTACTATTTTTCAACATTGTTGAATAATAGTGAAGACATCAAGAATGTTGAATAACAAATATATCATAACATATACATCCCTTGTGGGATTATTCAGAGTGGTTTGTTCCATCGGCATGTAAAAGTGATTAGGATCTTGGATGGTGCTGCACACATTCCAGTAGAGTGGGGGTCTAACAGCTAGGTGCTTATGACACTGACTGCCTTCGGAAACATACAGTCATAAAGACAGAAGCCCTCAGCTCTGTACACATCATTAAATGTGAAATAAGCACATAAACCAATGCTCAGTTTGAATGCATGTCTTTGTCTGTATTTTGTATTTTATTGGGATCCCCATTATCTGTTGCAACAGCAGCAGCTACTCTTCCAGGTGTCCACACAAAACATAAAACACGACATAATACAGAACATCAGTGGACAAGAGCAGCTCAAGGACAGAACTAGTACACGTTGTCACGAACGTCGTCTTGAAAAGGACCGGACCAAGCTGCAAATGTCGCCAACAAAACAATAAACAACTAAAACTATCGTGAAGCTCCGTAAGGCTATACATGCATTAAATGAAGACAACAACCCACAAATGAGAAAAGGATAAAAGGCTGCCTAAGTAGGATTCCCAATCAGAGACGACGATAGCCAGCTGTCCCTGATTGAGAATCATACCCTGCCAAAAAAAAGAACCAGAAAGCATAGACTTTCCCACCCGAGTCACACCCTGACCAAACAAACATAGAGAATAAAAGGATCTCTACGGTCAGGGCGTGACACACGTAGTCTACATATCAATACATACAAACAAACTATCTATGTCAAATAGAGGAGAGGCGTTGTGCCTTGAGGAGTTGCTTTATCTGTTTTTTTTAAACCAGGTTTGCTGTTCATTTCAGCAATATGAGATGGAACGGAGTTCCATGCAATAATGGCTCTACTGTACGCTTTCTTGAATTTGTTCTGGATTTGGGGGCTGTGGAAAGACCCCTTGTGACATGTCTGGTGGAGTAAATGTGTGTGTCAGAGCTGTGTGTAAGTTGACCATGCAAACAATTTGGGATTTTCAGCATATTAATGTTTCTTAAAAAAATAAGAAACATTCATTTGTTGAAAATCAAATATTGTACTGTAACCACATACATCTGTTGTCTCTACATTATTTTCTCTGTATATATATATTTTTTTACCAGGCAAGTCAGTTAAGAACATATTCTTATTTTCAATGACAGCCTGGGAACAGTGGGTTAACTGCCTGTTCAGGGGCAGAACAACAGATTTGTACCTTGTCAGCTCGGGGGTTTTGAACTCACAACCTTCCGGTTACTAGTCCAACACTCTAACCACTAGGCTACACTGATCCTCTCTCCTTGCTGCTGTGTGTATTAGACCACAAACTCACCTGTAAACATACACGGTCAAATCTGAGGCTGTTTTTAAGGCCTGATTATACAACCCCTCCCCCTCCCCTACACAGATGGGAGCGTTTTATCACCATCCGGTCATAGACTGCATTGAGTATAACAATTTCACTGTAGCAGGCTTAGGCAATTTGCTTCATAATGTGCACTACGTGTATTCAACATTATTGTTGTGTAATATTAAATGTTTTTGAAGTGCTTCACAATGGGTATAGAAAGTACAGGCCAGGGTACATTGGACCAGCGTGAGGGATGGGTATATCCCCTAAACATACAGTAAAAGTCTCTTTGCTCAGGGGAAACGCAGTGTCACCTCTAAGCCAGACTCAAGTTTGACACACGATCCGGGCTAGAAATATTGACATATGCCAATGAATAAAGCACTAAATGCTTTTCAGGACAGAGCGATGGAAACATAGACAGGGGAGCGTCTGAAACGCCGGAACAGCTGCATCTATCTACCCTCTCGAATCCACTCTCCTGGACGCCATGCTCTCACATTCTGTACTGCACACTCAAATCAAATACAATGTTATTTGTCACATGTGCCAAATACAACTTAACTGAGAAATTATAATAAAAAGAAAAATAGTAACACAAGGAATAAAATACACAAGAATAAATCAATATACAGAGAGTACCAGTACCAGGTCAATGTGCAGAGGTACGAGGTATTTGAAGGCAGGGTAAAGTGACTAGGCATCAGGATAGATAATAATAGCAAATGAGTGTAAATGTGTGTGTGTTTGTGTTGTCGGTATGCGTGTGTGTGTGTTATGTGTGTGTGTTTGTGTTGTCGGTATGCGTGTGTGTGTGTTATGTGTGTGTGCATATCTAGTGTACAGTATGTGAATGTGTGTGGAGTTTTTGTGTGAGTTTCAGTGTAGTGTGTGTGTGTGAGTGTGTATATATAGTGAGTGTGCATAGAGTCCGTGTAAGATAGGGTCAGTGCAGATAATCAGGTTAACCACTTAATTAACTATTTAGCAGTCTTATGGCTTGGGGGTAGAAGCTGTCTCAGAGCCTGTTGGTCCAAGAGCCGATGCTCCGGTACTGTTTGCCGTACAGTAGCAGAGTGAAAAGTCTATGGCTTGGGTGGCTGGAGTCTTTGGCAATTTTTCGGCTATCCTTTCACACCGCCTGACATAGAGGTCCTGGATGGCAGGGAGCTCGGCCCCAGTGATGTACTGGGCTGTTCGCACCACCCCCTGTGGCGCTTTGTGGTCGAGGGTTTGCTGTAGGGTTAGGTGTCACTGTCGTCAACCCTGTGTGTGTGGGTGTGTGAGTGTCATCTGTCTGTCTGTGCCTGTATGTAGCAGCGTAGAATAGTGTACTGTGTGTGGTGTGTATGTGTGTGTTCAACTTCCACTGTTGTAAAAACTCGACTGGACCCTCGGCCACCTGTTTGGCCTTCACTCTCTTTATGCATCATCATCAGTACAGTCAGTGTGTGTGAGAAAGTCCTGATCTCCATCTGCTCTACCAGTCCAGTACTCAGTGATCTGAAAGGGGAAGTCAGGTTGTGAGCTCAGAGCACAATGGAAGTTCTCTAATAATGAAAGAATAGTCTGCTCACAGTTTACAGCCAAGGATCTGTTATTGCAGCACTACTGCATTTCAGAAGCACAGTTAGAGGCACTATTATGTAATACTTTCCACACGTTTCAAATGTTATACCCCAGCTAGCATACATTGTCTTTCCTGCTATGAACAGTAAGATATTTTGATATAAATATTTAAAATAAAGTACCGGCAGCACTCTCACTGAATTGTGTGTTCTGTCAGTCAACATGGATTAAACGTCATCATCTGCTGAACCAGATACAATTAAAGACTGAAGCTGAACCAAACCAACATATCTGGATTGATTCATATAAACTCAGAAGCAAACCTATCACACTGCCAGTCTGCCACCAGTAATGTACTGTATACTGCAATTCATTCCAAGCAGCCACCATACAGGACAGGCTGTCAGAGCTCAGCCCAGCTCTCTATGCTGCAAGACCGACGTCACATGCCTCTTTATTGTGCTGCATTGGCTATCGTTACCACTGCAGCACCACAAAGCTGGACACCTCTCTCTCTCTCTCTCTCTCTCTCTCTCTCTCTCTCTCTCTCTCTCTCTCTCTCTCTCTCTCTCTCTCTCTCTCTCTCTCTCTCTCTCTCTCTCTCTCTCTCTCTCTCTCTCTCTCTCTCTCTCTCTCTCTCTCTCTCTCTCTCTCTCTCTCTCTCTCTCTCTCTCTCTCTCTCTCTCTCTCTCTCTCTCTCTCTCTCTCTCTCTCTCTCTCTCTCTCTCTCTCTCTCTCTCTCTCTCTCTCTCTCTCTCTCTCTCTCTCTCTCTCTCTCTCTCTCTCTCTCTCTCTCTCTCTCTCTCTCTCTCTCTCTCTCTCTCTCTCTCATGTCAATTTCAGTCCCTAAAATAGATTCTGCTTCCTTCTCCTTTGTTCTGCCTCTTCTTCATACATGTTGATGTCTCTATCTCTTTCTCGCTTTCTGGTCTACTTCCTGTGCCCCTTCTCTTCTGCATTTCCCTCGTCCTCCCTCTCCTCTCCCACCCCCTCTCTCCTCCATTGTGTTGCGTGTCGGCTGTACAGTAGACTTGGCTGCTAGACCAGTTCTCTCTGGTTCCTCTGCCTTTGTCACTCATAGATTAAACATCAAAGCCACTTCCTGCTCAGAGAGAAAAGGATCATATTTTCATATCCACTTTTCATAAAGCTTCTTAACCCATTCCAAACATCATGTACTCTTCTTTTATAACTCTTCAGTCCTACACTAAAGATCTCTATTTCCTCCTTCCCTCTAATCTCTTTCTAGACTTCCTCTGCGCTATCCCCTCTTCCTGTCTCCCTGTCCGTCTCCCCTCTCTGTTGTCAACTCTGTTCAGTTGTAATTGATTGTTGAATTTCATTGATCCCCCAAGACCTAAACACTGAAGGTCAGGACAGAGCTTCAAAACCAAAGCTTTCCTCCACCGAGAGAGAGAGAGAGAGAGAGAGAGAGAGAGAGAGAGAGAGAGAGAGAGAGAGAGAGAGAGAGAGAGAGAGAGAGAGAGAGAGAGAGAGAGAGAGAGAGAGAGAGAGAGAGAGAGAGAGAGAGAGAGAGAGAGAGAGAGAGAGAGAGAGAGAGAGAGAGAGAGAGAGAGAGAGAGAGAGAGAGAGAGAGAGACAGACAGACAGACAGACAGACAGACAGACAGACAGACAGACAGACAGACAGACAGACAGACAGACAGACAGACAGACAGACAGACAGACAGACAGACAGACAGACAGACAGACAGACAGACAGACAGACAGACAGACAGACAGACAGACAGACAATCTGAAATAGTGAAAGTAGAGTGGGAGAGAAGTGAGACAGAGGCAATTACTTTTCTCTGTAAGTCTGTCTCTTTGGAGAAAATAACTGTTGCTGAGTGGGTTACCCCTCCTCCTTCATGTCTAATCTGGGGCTATATGTGTACCTCTGTCGTCGGCAATTACTGCCTGAGGTTTAGGGAGGCATCCCCGACACGTCCCAGTAGCCCCCTCACCTCGTTGATGCCCCCCTCACTCCCTCGCTACTGCCAAGCCCCAGCTCTCTTTGTAGCTATGTAGCTGCCTACAGTACACACAGCCTCCCTTGGTGACACTCTGGCCACTCACATTCCTTATTCCTCCTTGAGCAGCAGTAGTCAGGTTGCAGCTGTCAGTGTTTCCTCACACCTCTGGGTCTATTTTAGATAATCCCATTCTCACTACTCAATAATCATCACAGGCTCAGTTGAGTAATTAGTCATTTACAGCAGAGGAACCACCAGAACATTCTATAATTCTCCTCTGTAAAGACAGACTAGAGAAGTCCTGAACATTATAGTACTATATAGGGTCTGGAATGTTCTAGAACGCTTAAAGAATGATTACTGCTGACCTACTGTTTGTACACTCAGTGTAGTTCTCACATTGACAACACACCACAGAGAGCATGTGCTCCTCAGCTGCTGTATTTTGTGCTATTTTGTGTTTAACAAGGATAGTTATAAAGTCACTACAGTCCCTGGTTCAAATCCAGGCTGTATCACATCCGGACGTGATTGGGAGTCCCATAGGGAGGCGCACAATTGTCCCAGCGTCATTCAGGTTTAGCCGGAGTAGGCCGCCATTGTAAATAACAATTTGTTCCTAACTGACTTGCCTAGTTCAATAAAGGTTAAATTACATAAAAAATCAAAATAAAACCCACCCCTGTGCAGACATTGGGGATCTCAGTGATAAATTAATCAGAGATGCATAATTGATCTACTGAACTGCTGAAGAGTGCTCCAGCCAGTCAGCCAGCCAGCCAGTCAGCCAGCCAGTCAGCCAGTCAGTCAGCCAGCAAGTCAGTCAGCCAGTCAGCCAGCCAGTCAGTCAGTCAGTCAGTCAGTCAGTCAGCCAGCCAGTCGGTCAGTCAGTCAGCCAGTAAGTCAGTCAGTCAGCCAGTCAGCCAGCAAGTCAGTCAGCCAGCCAGCCAGTCAGCCAGTCAGTCAGTCAGTCAGCCACAGGAACAGGCAGGTACAGAGCAGGACAGCACTGGGCTCATATAACAGCCTAAAGCCATCTGCTGAGAGTCATCCAGTCAACACTATGGCTAGAGTTTACTCCATTGACCTCAATGGGTCTCAAACAGGCCTGTGGATGATAGATACTGTACTAAACAGGAAAACGGGACACAGCCGTAGTATGAAAATAAAACAGCCAGGGTGTGCGTGGTGTCCCATGGCCATGCTAAGGCTGCTATTGGAGTGAGCGAATTATCATCTGCTAAAGATTGGGTATATTTTTATTTCTTTCTGATATACGCAGATATCAGATAAGCATGGTGCTCAGAAGAGTGTGAATAATAATACCCATGTGGAATATGATGTGACATATCGTGTCATGCCCTCTCCTCCCCATGTTCTTTTCTCAGAGTCAGGCAGAGGCCCACTATAAGGGGAACCGCCATGCTCGGAGGGTAAAAGGCATTGAGACCTCCAAGACTCGCCCCCAGGAGGGTGACAAGCTGACCACTCTCCCCACAGCCGCCCCCTCTCCACCAGGCCCCTCACCATCCAGCCCAGGCCCTAACCCTAGCAAACAGGGTAAGCACCACTTGTGCTCTACACTGCACACACACGCACACATGCTGAACCCACACAAAGATATAACCTAAACACACACACACACATGCTGAACCCACACAGAGACATAACCTATAAAAAAAACAAGTCACTGCATTTAATCATGGCAAGGTAACTGGAAACATGACCGAATACAAACAGTGTGGTTATTCCCTCCGCAAGGCAAATCAAATCAAATCAAATCTTATTTGTCACATACACATGGTTAGCAGATGTTAATGCGAGTGTAGCGAAATGCTTGTGCTTCTAGTTCCGACAATGCAGTGATAACCAACAAGTAATCTAACTAACAATTCCAAAACTACTGTCTTATACACAGTGTAAGGGGATAAAGAATATGTACATAAGGATATATGAATGAGTGATGGTACAGGGCAGCATACAGTAGATGGTATCGAGTACAGTATATACATATGAGATGAGTATGTAGACAAAGTAAACAAAGTGGCATAGGTAAAGTGGCTAGTGATACATGTATTACATAAGGATGCAGTAGATGATATAGAGTACAGTATATACGTATGCATATGAGATGAATAATGTAGGGTAAGTAACATTATATAAGGTAGCATTGTTTAAAGTGGCTAGTGATATATTTACATCATTTCCCATCATTTCCCATTATTAAAGTGGCTGGAGTTGGGTCAGTGTCAATGACAGTGTGTTGGCAGCAGCCACTCAATGTTAGTGGTGGCTGTTTAACAGTCTGATGGCCTTGAGATAGAAGCTGTTTTTCAGTCTCTCGGTCCCAGCTTTGATGCACCTGTACTGACCTCGCCTTCTGGATGATAGCGGGGTGAACAGGCAGTGGCTCGGGTGGTTGATGTCCTTGATGATCTTTATGGCCTTCCTGTAACATCGGGTGGTGTAGGTGTCCTGGAGGGCAGGTAGTTTGCCCCCGGTGATGCGTTGTGCACACCTCACTACCCTCTGGAGAGCCTTACGGTTGAGGGCGGAGCAGTTGCCGTACCAGGCGGTGATACAGCCCGCCAGGATGCTCTCAAACAAGCAACGTTTCAGTAAAGAGACAATGTAGAGTCGCAATTCAACGGCTCAAATACGAGACATATGTGGCAGGGTCTAAAGTCAATCACGGATTACAAAAAGAAAACCAGCACCGTCGCGGACATTGACGACTTGCTCCCAGACAAATTAAACAACGTCTTTGCGCGCTTTGAGGACAATACAGTGCCACGACACGGCCATCTACCAAAGACTGTGGGCTCGCCTCCGTGGCCGATGTGAGTAAAACATTTAAACGTGTTAACCCTCACAAGTCTGACGGCCCAGATTGCATCCCCAGCCGCATCCTGTGTTTACGGACATATTCAATCTCCCTATCCCAGTCTGCTGTCCCCACATGCTTCAAGATGTCCAGCATGGTTCCTGTTCCCACGAAACCAAAAGTAACTGAACTAAATTACTGTCGCCCCGTAGCACTCACTTCTGTCATCATTAAGTGCTTTGAGAGACTAGTCAAGGATCATATCACCTCCACCCTACCTGATAACCTAGACCCACTCCAATTTGCTTACCGCACTGATAGGTGCTCAGACGATGCAATTGCCTTCACACTGGAAACTTCCCTATCCCATCTAGACAAGAGGAATACCTATGTAAGAATGCTGTTCATTGACTATAGTTCAGCATTCAACACCATAGTCCCCTCCAAACTCATCATTAAGCTTGAGACCCTGGGTCTCGACCCGGCCCTGTGCAACTGGGTCCTGGACTTTCTGACTGGCCGCCCCCAGGTGCTGAAGGTAGGGAACAACATTAACACCCCGCTGATCCTCAACACTGGGGCCCCACACGGGTGCGTTCTCAGCCCTCTCCTGTACTCCCTGTTCAGCCATGACTGCGTTGCCATGCATGCCTCCAACTCAATCATCAAGTTTGCCGACAACACTCCATTAGTGGGCTTGATTACCAACAACGACAAGACAGCCTACAGGGAGGAAGTGAGGGCCCATGGAGTGTGGTGTCAGGAAAATAAACTCTCACTCAAAACAAAGGAGATGATTGTGGACTTCAGGAAACAGCAGAGGGAGCCCCCCCCCCCAAAAAAAACACACACACATGCTGAACCCACACAGGGATTTAACCTTAACACACACACACACACACACGTTTCAGTCTGTGTGTGTGTAAAGTTCAGCTGTTTAGTCAGAGATCAGGGGTGAAACAGAACAGCCGTACAGAGGGATGTCTGCTAAGAGACGCCTCTGTCAGCACTGACAAGAATCAGCTTCCCAGGCATCCGTCACTGGGATTGGCCTGCAGAGGAGAGGAGGGTGGTGGGGAGTGGTTAAATATATGTAGTATGAAGGCTCTACTGGCTCTCAACACTTGTATTTTGTTTATCTCTTGGTTCAATTGGCAGGCCAGATGACCCTGTGCTACATACAGTGGTTAAGCTACAGTAACATTAAGATTATTGTGCTGTTCTACTGACCCTCCTTCCACCCTCTCCAACCTGAATAACCTGACATGACCCAGATATTCCACCCTACCCTGACTCACTCCAGATAGGGGAGACAGATGTGTGGCCCTCTGGGGCAGAGTTTTGACCCTGTAAGTTCAGACATAGTACTGTACTAGTGCCGCAGCATTATCATCATCATATTATCTGGTGTGCTCTACACGTAAGTGATAATGCCCAAGAATCCGGTGTTTGTGGATATATTGGCATGGGTGTTGTTAAGCCCGAGACAAAGTCAAGTTTTTAACCAATCAGCATTCAGGATTAGAACCACCCATTGTATAAAATATGGTAGAAAATGTTCTATTTCCTATCTGTTCTCTTCACAGATGACGTCCAGTCCCGCCCACATTCAAACGGCTCAGACATGACACCCAGCCCCATCCCCATGTCGGTCCAAGACACCTCCCTGCTCCCTGTGTGTCCATCCCTGCCCCCTTTGAGTACACCTATGCCCACCACCTCCACCTCCATCCCCTCCCCGGCCCTTTGTGCCCCCCAGGTGGACACCCCCATGGCGGGCCCCCCTGACACCCTGACCCTGGCCCCCAGCCTCTTGTCAGGGGAGTCTGAGGAGGACAAGGCCAAGAAGCTGCTCTACTGCTCACTGTGCAAAGTGGCCGTCAACTCCCTCTCTCAGCTAGAGGCGCACAACAAAGGTAAGGCTCCTTCTAAAGACAGAACTGATAACGCAATGTGTAATAAAGTCTATTGTCATTGAACATTCCGGTATAGATAGATATTGCCTTCTCAGCAGCCTCAAAATTAGCCACACAAAGTGATGCTTGAGCTTTTACAAACACAACATTTATGTGTCCTCCTTCACACCCTGATCTCTGATATTGAATCATGGGATACCACTGTTACACACAAGGGACAAAACTACACACAGTGGCATAACTGATTAAATATATTTTCTTCCACTCAAGGATTTATGAATACACTGCAAACCACGGCTAAGGCATTGTGGTTGAATAACTTCACAAGGCCAAATATTGCAATACTAAGCCAGGGCTTCTGATGCACACACAGTACCTAAGTCACACTCCCAGGGAAGAAGAGTTAACAATGAATATTTCAGTGTGTTCAAGGCTGGATTAACCAGCTCAACTCAAATGACAGAAGAACAGCTTGGCTTTCATTCACCACATAGGGAGACAGCACAATACTTCCATGCGTCTGGTTCATTGTTTTCTTTTAGTTACAATATGCATTTTAGTAGATGCTGTTATCCAGAGTGACTTGTAGTAGTGAATGCATACATTTTCATTCATACTGGTCCCTGTTGGGAATCGAGCCCACAACCCTGGGGGTGTAAGTGGCATGCGCTACCAACTGAGCCACATGGGACTACTAGTTATGTTTGTGTTTCCTAAAGCCATCCCTCCAAAACATACACACCTGGAGGTAATTACATAGTGCACAATTTTGAACATGAAAAGTTTTTAATAAACAAATTAGGCACATTTGAACAGAAATGGAATGGTTCATTGGATGAGTCTAAAACTTTGCACATACACTGATGCCATCTTGTGGCCAAAATATGGGCGGGAATAATACATTATGGCCTTTCTCTTGCATTTCAAAGATGATGATACAAAAAAATACAAAAGAATGGTTGTTTTTTTCTTAGTATTATCTTTTACCAGATCTAATGTATATTATTCTACTACATTACTTTCACATTTCCATAAACTACAAAGTGTTTATTTTCAAATGGCACCAAGAATATGCATATCCTTGCTTATTTTGTCAGTTACCTCTAATGTACAGTATAATCAAGACCAGGGATGGGAAACTTTGATAGGGGTGGGGGCCACCAAAAATCTTAACTCATCATGTGGGGCTCAGTCTGCTTACCCACATCCATACTCACACATGTAGTCAGAGCCGGCACTAGCCTTTTGGGGGCCCTAAGCTAAATTTGGTTTCGCCAGTTGCCCTTCCCTGTACTAGACTGAGAAAGGAGAGAAGGAAATGTTCCTTTAAAAAAGAGCCAAAAGAAGGTGTGAACAGGGACTGACCGTGAAATGAGAGTGAACAAGAGAAATAGGAGATAATGGTTCTGTACTACATGACAAGACAAGAACAGAGCAGGAGATAGGTCACCAAAACTGCTGAATAGCCTAATCCTGAAAATGTTTAGCTGTGCTCTCTAGTGGCTAGTCAATGTCACCACACTTTCTGACTCAATATACTGCTTTGGCCTACTCATCCTTCTGTGCTCAATTAGCCTCAATGTGATCTAGTCCACAATATTCTTCTGAGGGCTCGGTTAATTACACTGATAGCCACAAACAAATGATCATTTAAGGAACATACTAATACAAATATATACAAACGCTTACTGTACCTTGCTTCTGGGTGAACGAGTGTGGCCTGTGTTGGCAGCTGTTTATTTTATTATTTTACCGGGCAAGTCAGTTAAGAACACATTCTTATTTTCAATGAAGGCCTGGGAACAGTGGGTTAACTGCCTGTTCAGGGGTAGAACGACAGATTTGTACCTTGTCAGCTCAGGGGTTTGAACTCGCAACCTTCCGGTTACTAGTCCAACGCTCTAACCACTAGGCTACCCTGCCGGCTGTGATGAAAGAAATACTGCGAATCATTTTGTAAACACAAAAACAATCCGTTATTTATTCAACCGAGGAAGAGAATAACTTGTGCTGGATATGCAGCGAGAAAGGCTTGCCTTGGGAGACACATTTCCATTGACGCACGGAGCAGCATGTGGATGTGCAGGCTACGCAAAATCGATTTTAAGGTGCAAAATAATTCAATAGTTTAAACAAAAGTCACAATGGCCTATTCCATATTACAATTATAAAGTTCTGTAATTTCTTAATAGTACAAAAAATAGATAACATATCAAAGTTTTGAAATGAACAAGAACATCATGAAATGTAGAACTACATTACTCTCCACAGAGAAAATGTCATCAAGGAGTTATCAGGCCTAGTTTTATTAAAATTTACAAACAACAACAACTAATATTTCCTTCTCTACCACTCTCTCCACGGGTAACAGGTACCAAACACAAAACCATCCTGGAGGCATGGAGTGGGCTGGGCCCCATAAAAACGTACCCTCGGCTGGGCCCTAACCTGAGCCCAGACCAGGCAGGGGGGCTGCCCTCGGACCACAACACTCAGGAACGCACCTTCCACTGTGAGATCTGCAACGTGAGAGTGAAATCTGAGCTGCAGCTCAAACAGGTGAGTGAGTAAGTAACACGACCACTGCCCAAGAGTGAAGTTTCCCCTAGGTAGAGATCTAGGATCAGCCAGTGGTGTAAAATACATAAGCAAAAATACTTTCAAGTACTCCTGAAGTCGTTTTTTTTGTGGTATCTGTACTTTACTTCACTGTGAATATTTTTGACAACTTTTAATTTTACTTCATAACTTTCCTAAAGAAAATGATGTACTTTTTACTCCATACATTTTTCTGACACCCAAAAGCACCAGTTATATTTAGAAGGCTCAGGCAGGACAGGAAAATGGTCAAATTCACACACTTATCATTGGTCATCCCTACTGCCTCTGATCTGGCAGACTCACTAAACACAAATTCTTTGTTTATAAATTATGTCTGAGTGTTGAAGTGCGCCACAGGCTATCCTTAAATGAAGGAATTTGAAATGATTTATACTTTTACTTTTGATAGTTAAGTATATTTAAAACCAAATACTTTAGACTTTTACTCAAGTAGTATTTTACTGGGTGACTTTTACTTGAGTAAGTTTCTATGAAAGTTTCTTTACTTTAACTTAAATGTGAGAACTGGGTACATGTTCCACTACTGGGATCAGCTACCCCTCCCCCAATCCTAACCTTAACCATTAGTGGAGGAAATGCAAAACTAACCACAGATCAGCATCTAGAGGCAACAGTACCTTATACCTACAGTTTAATTCATCATTCAGATACCTCACTGAAAGAAGGAAGCACATTTGTAGAAAGAAGAAAACCTATAACGCCCCACTTATTTTTCTCTTCAGCATATATCCAGTCGAAGGCATCGGGATGGAGTCGCAGGGAAGCCCAATCCCCTCCTTAGCCGGCATAAGAATCGCACAGACTTTGTGGTAATGATCCAATTATGTGTATAGGCTATAGCAATATTTCTAAATCATTATTTGATGATTCAGTCATTTAGCTCAGGGTTGTCTAATAGACAGCATACCACAGTTTGCCTCTTCTCTCACCTTACTCATTACTCATTTTAACCTTTACACTGTTTCTCTCTCTGGATCTCAGTCATCCTTGACCTTCTCAAAGGAATTTCCAAAAACTCTGGGCCATGGACTGTTTCCTAACCCCCTGGCTGTTGCCGCGGCGATGGCAGCCGCTGCCTCCTCCAATCAGCTGGCTCAGCTGCGTGCCCCTGGTCCCATTTCTCACACTCAGAACTACCATCCCCACCACCACCTCTTACAGGGCACACTACAAGGCACGCACCTCAGCCTCCTAAGGCCCGCCCCTGGGCCTATGCGCACCACCCATGGGCCAATCCTCTTCTCCCCTTATTGACGGTGATGGGATGGGGCACTATCAGGAAGGAGCACACTGTGAAGTAAAACAGGAAAAACCATTGATAGATAATAAACAGATGTTAAAACTTAAATATTTGAAATAGGAAAGACTATGCCTTTTCCTCTCTACCCTTCTACCCTTTTTTGTTTAATAAATTCCAAAGCAAAGGATGGACATCTTGCAGACATTTTAAAGAGGAAGGATGCATGACAGACTAAGATGGACTTTTTGTCAATGCTTTCCCTCCGTTAACCCTCCTCTAACCTTCCGTTAAAAATATTTGTACAGGTCAAACTTGTATCCTGGCTGAGGGTGACTCAGTAGACTGAGTGTTCTATTTCCTCCACATCTCTGCATTTCTGGTTCAGTGAACTCCCACCCAAAACCATCTGCAATATACGTTGCATACTGCAAAACCCTGTTGGGGTGTTCAATAATCCAAGTGCAGTACCTATCTACAGGTGTAGGATCTCAATTGTATCAACCTGTTGCAGAAAATTTGTAGTGTATTTGAGTCCTAAAAAGGCCTATGGGGTTTGTCATTTCCACTTTGAAATTTCAGACTTGACTTTCCCTTATTAAAATGGATCGACCCCCACAAAAATGTCCATTAATTATAATCCACATAATAATTCACATTTCCTGTTGCTGCAGGATTATTTCCTGCTGTAGCAAACTGGATAAAATGAAGATCCTACATCTGTACCCCACTCTGTAGTTCCAGGTTCTAGATTAGGTGCCTGCTCTGCAGATCCAGGCACAAGGTACATTGTACTGTATGTTTCCAGGTTCTAGATATATGTTCTAGTGTTGTGTTGAGGATAATAGATGTTAGTCTCTATATCCTCTGTTGTCAGATCAGGTGAGAGAGAGAGAGAGAAGTGAAGGAAGCAAGGAAGGAATAGAGAAACCCCACTGTGACTCAAGGCAGAAATGTGTACTGAATGCACCAAGGTAGAGCTAAATGTTTTTAAGAAATCTGAATAAGATATTTTAAGAAATGTGAATGAATGCAATGAAAAATGATGGACTTGTGATAAACCATTTATTTAACTGTTGTTTTCTTAGCATACCTCCTCTTTCAGTCTTATTGTCTGTAAGAAGTCAGAGAGAAAGGGAGAGTGGGACATGTTACGGACTGGAACTGTTACGAGAAGTCAATTAGTTCCTTTGAGCATTCTTCCAGTTTCTGCCCTTGTCTTATATTTTTGTATGTCTGGTGTCAAAGTGTTGTGTTTCTGTGTGTGTGCGTGTGTGTGTATTCTGGAGATAGGTAGAGATGGATGAAGCACGCCATTATGCCTCAATGGTGACCCCTTTCATTCAAACTGGAAACTACTCAGCGAGACAGCTAATTTTAGAACCTTTACTCAAAACGTAAGTATGTCTGCACAGTCCCAACAAAGTGTAGTATTAGGGTGTTAAGGGAATTGTTTCTACACAGTTAACAACAGGGGGAAGCTTAGGGATATCTGATGGCACCAGCCTCTTCTAGTGAGAACACAAGGGCGGTGGGTTCTCCCTTCCAGGAGTGATTGCTGACCTGTGACCCTATACCCAGATGGTAGCATGTTGAGTGTGGTGTGAGTGAGAAACACTGTGATGGATGTTTGAAGTGAAGAAGTAGGACACGTTTGTTACAGTTCACAAAGGGGAAATTAATATGAACCTGTATTTTCTCTCACATGCTCATCACAAGCAGCGATGTGAGTGATAGTAGTATAATATGAGATATCAAGCCAAAATTTCCTCCAGAGTAATGAAATGAATCACATATTTCCACTTTAAGAGGAGACCGTTGTCCTATTCTGCCTCATGTACACTACCGGTCAAACGTTGTAGAACACCAATTAATTTAAGAGATTTTCTTTATTTTTACTATTTTCTACATTGTAGAATAATAGTGAAGACTTCAAAACTATGAAATAACACATATGGAATCATGTAGTAACCAAAAGTGTTAAACAATTCTGAGATTCTTCAAATTGCCACCCTTTGCCTTGATGACAGATTTGCACACTCTTGGCAGTCTTGGCAGATTTGCACACTCTTGGCAGTCTTGGCAGATTTGCACACTCTTGGCAATCTTGGCAGATTTGCACACTCTTGGCAGTCTTGGCAGATTTGCACACTCTTGGCAGTCTTGGCAGATTTGCACACTCTTGACAGTCTTGGCAGATTTGCACATTCTTGGCAGTCTTGGCAGATTTGCACACTCTCGGGGTGGCAGGTAGCCTAGTGGTTAGACCATTGGGCCTATAACTAAAAGGTTGCTAGATCAAATCCCTGAGCTGACTTGGTAACAATCTGTTGTTCTGCCCCTGAACAAGGCAGTTAACCCACTATTCCTTGGCCATCATTATAAATGAGAATTTGTTCTTAACTGGCTTGTCAAGCTAAATAAAAAATGTAATCCTCTCAATCAGCTTTTCCAACAGTCTTGAAGGAGTTCCCACATATGCTGAGCACATGTTGGCATCTTTTCCTTCACTCTGTGGTGCGACTCATCCCAAACCATCTCAATTTGGTTGAGGTCGGGGGATTGTGGAGGTCAGGTCATCTGATGCAGCACTCCATCACTCTCCTTCTTGGTCAAATAGCCCTTACACAGCCTGAAGGTGTGTTGGGTCAGTGTCCTGTTGAAAACAAATGATAGTCCCACTAAGTCCAAACAAGATGGGATGGCGTATCACTGCAGAATACTGTGGTAGCCATGCTGGTTAAGTGTGCCTTGAATTCTAAATAAATCACAGACAGTGTCACCAGCAAAGCACCCCCACACCATAACACCTCCTCCGCCATGCTTTACGGTGGGAACCACACATGCAGAGATAATCCGTTCACCCACACAGCGTCTCACAAAGACACAGCAGTTGGAACCAAAAATCTCAACTTTTGACTCCAGACCAAAGGACAAATGTCCACTGCTAGTGTTTGTTGGCCCAAGAAAGTCTATTCTTCTTATGGTGTCCTTTAGTAGTTGTTTCTTTGCTGCAATTCGACCATGAAGGCCTGATTCACACAATCTCCTCTGAACAATTTATGTTGAGATGTGTCTGTTTCTTGAACTCTGTGAAGCATTTATTTGGGCTGCAATTTCTGAGGCTGATAACTCTAATGAACTTATGCTCTGCAGCAGAGGTAACTCTGGGTCTTCCATTCCTGTGGCTGTCTTCATGAGAGCTAGTTTCATCATAGCGCATAATGGTTTTTGCAACTGCACTTGAAGAAACTTTCAAAGTTCTTGAAATGTTCCGTATTGTCTTAAAATAATGATGGACTGTCGTTTCTCTTTGCTTATTTTAGCTGTTCTTGCCATAATATGAACTTGGTCTTTTACCAAATAGGTATATCTTCTGTATACCACCCCTACCTTGTCACAACACAACTGGTTGGCTCAAACGCATTTAGAAGGAATGAAATTCCACAAGTTAACTTTTAACAAGGCACACCTGTTAATTGAAATGCATTCCACCTCACGATGCTGGTTGAGAGAATGCCAAGAGTGTGCAAAGCAGTCATCAAGGCAAAGGGTGGCTATTTAAGGTAAACAAATCAAAATATATTTGAACACTTTTTTGGTTACTACATGATTCCATGTGTTATTTCATAGTTTTGATGTCTTCACTATTATTCTACAATGTAGAAAATAGTTTAAAAAATAAAGAAAACCCCTTGAATGAGTAGGTGTTCTAAAACATTTGACCGGTAGTGTATTCATACCCAAACTCACACTAACCCATACAGATGGAGCCGGTTGCTCCTGTAAGCCACCAAACAATTATTTTCTCATACAGTATTAGAAGGGTAAAGGACTGAGAAATTGTAGCAATACTTACAGCACTCCTGCTAACGACTCTTGTTCATTGCAATAAATAAATAAATGATGTGTACAAATATATTAAATGTTATTTCAGAGATAATATTGAATCATTATAGACTGTTTTAGCGATGTTGGCAAAAGAGCTTCCTTATTGTTGAATAAACAAACTGAAGATGAATAAATTATTTACAAAATGACTGTGGTGGTGATGCTACATACTGCGCAATGTATGTTCATAGAAATGCTTTTGAATACTGATTGTTAAGTTTTAATGTCTTATGTCTGACTAGTAGTGCAGAGTGAGCATTTCTAACAAAATGAGGATACAGTAGCCAGTAGGTGAGGAAATCAGAAAAATAACGAATTATTTGCTATGAAAACTCGGAATTGACCAGAATTGAGAAACATCCGTCATGAAACAGAAAACACACACATTGCATCACATTTGATGAGGTCACAGGGATCTACCAATGAGAGGACTAGAGGAAGCTCAAAAGAGGTGAAAAGGATAAGGAACCAGTTAAGTGACTGATAAACTGCATAAAGGCTTTGAGACAACAGAACAACCACAACACACAGGACAACACAAATGCCAAGATACTGCACAGAGAGACACAGACTCCTTGACAGAAAACGTTAGAACTGAGGTGAGAAATAAACTTCAGTATTTATTCTGTTCTTTGTGGTGATACTCTGTTCGATAGTCATATTCCTGTGTTAACACTACCTGTGGAAGTTGATGTTCTCGTGTTTCAGATCAACTTCCGTGATGTGAGTTAATTATTCACCCCATATAGAGAACTATTATCAAAAGGAATGTACTGTCTTGTACTCTACTGTACAGCCGTTGACATCTAACAGAATTGTCTGACATCTACATTTGTATTTATTATGGTGTTAATAGTTCATTTCCAGGAACACTAACTGAAAGTGAATAGTTATTCCATCAAAGGCATTCGATTATATTGTCAAGTCTGCTATACAATCCTAGTGGAAGAAAGAATGGATTTCCCTAGTCATATTATAATACAGCATGTCCATTGAAGTGTATTGTCCATTGAGGGGGCTGTGACCCCTCCAATTTTATCCATTTGTAAAATAGATACTGTATTTATAACGTACGGTTTCTTTTACACATTATTAAGGTGTTTAATTTAGTCAGTCAAAACGTTATTGCCTCTGTAGTCATGCTGAAGTAGCTGCAGTATATCTACTACAGTACATGCCTTATTGGGAAGGCTGTGATCTGATATGCACAGAACACCAAACAACATCAATTATTTGAATTGAAAAAAGAGCAGCAGAAATAGCAAGAACAGCTACTGACAAAGTCAAGGTTGGTTCTGAAACATGACATTATTGAACATGTGTGGAACACAATTAATTGTTCACCACATTTTTTCAACAAGCAGGAAGTGGTCTAGGAACCCTGCACCTACAGCACCCCTCTGACTTAACCCCACTCGTCAACAGCCTGCCACTATTTGACTGACAGCTGATCATTTTGGAATTTCTCTTCTCTCTCTGTGTATAATGTGTAAATGATGTGATGTGCAATACATTTGTTATGCGTATCTGATGTGGAATCAACTTTATATGATTTATATCATTGTGTTTCCAATCCAACTTCCCCCTGACCTGGGGAATAATAAAGTTGATACCTCTCTCTTCCCAGGATGCTGGAGAACGTCACAGGTGACGTGCAGAATGACACCTTCTCCTGCCACCACCCCTCGGTGGAGGCCTACCGCTACTTTGGCGTGCTGTGGGGTTCGGTAGTTACTATAGTTGGAACGGTGGGGAACATGCTTACCATTCTGGCCTTCGCCACGGACACCCGGCTGCGGACGCGTTTCAACGTGCTGATAGTGAACCTGGCCCTGGCGGACCTGTTGTACTGTACCCTGCTGCAGCCCGTCTCTGTCGACTCCTACCTACATCTCCGCTGGAGGGGCGGACCTCTCTGGTGCAGCATCTTTGGCCTCCTCCTTTTTCTCTCCAACTCTGTTTCTATCATCACCCTGTGTCTGATCGCGGCCAGCCGTTACCTGCTGGTGACGAAGCGGGATGTGTTTGAGCGGGTGTTTTCTGGTCGAGGCCTGGCTCTCCTCCTGCCCTCCACCTGGGCCCTGGGCCTGGCCAGCTTTGGCCCACTCTGGCCCGTTTATGTATTTGCCCCACAGGTGTGCACCTGCAGTTTCCACCGCACCAGGGGGCGCCCTTACACCACCGTGCTGCTATTCTTCTACTTCTTTATCGGCCTGGGCTGCGTGGGGATTTTCTACCTGCTCATTTACAGGCGAGTCAGGGTGGCGGCACTGGCACTGGTCCGCTACCGGTTTAGCCGACGCTCGTCACAAAAGAAGCCGAACTCATCAGAACAAGGGACGGAGGGGGATAGTGGAGTCGGGAGCGGGGTGGCCACCACCCAGAGCTGTGAATTGAGCAGCCAGGCAGAACTAACCCAATACAAGGGGGTAGAGGTGAAGGTGCACCCTGGGAAAGCCCAGTCCTCCCACTCCACCTGGGGATCTGCTATAACTTCACATTCAGCTCACCTAGCAGGGGCACAGGAGCTAACCCCTGCCCTCAACCCTGTGCCCCGCTCGGCCACTCCTGCCCCCATCACTGCCCCCTCCTCCTCCACCACCTCTTCAGGGGACAATGTTGAGTTTAGACGTGTGACCCGGATGTGTTTCACTGTCTTCCTGTGTTTCGTGGGCTGTTTTGTCCCGTTCCTGCTGCTGAACATTGCTGATAAGCAGAACCGTGCACCTCAGGTGCTCCACATGTTCTGTGCCAACCTCACCTGGCTCAACAGTTGTATTAACCCTGTGCTCTACGCTGTCATGAACCGCCAGTTCGGACAGGCCTACCGGGCCCTTCTAGTCAGGGCCGCCACACCCTTCACACACCTCTGGACACGGTGACCTATACATGCTGGTTGTTTAGTAGATGCAGTTATTCAGATTGACTTTAGTCAGTGTATTCAATTAAGGTACATAAGACAACCACACATTGGTAATTATCACTCACTTTTCTCAGCCCACACTGGTATGGATTGAGCTACTTCCTCCTGTCTAACTTCCTCTCCTCCTTCCTGAATATTACATTTACTGTCACCTAGCAAGGGAAAAAATGTGCTTTTCTGTGATTTTTGGAAAGGGCAAATTTATTTTGGGCTAAGATTATGCTCGTCTTTTCCCCAGTTACAAACACCAATGTACAGTTACTGATAAGCCTTTGTCCCCGTACATGAAATAGCTTTCAGAGCGGCTATATAATGTGGTCAAATCTCACCAGGAAATCTATTTTATTCCAGCAGGAAGCCAGAAGCCACCAACAGGGAGATAGTTATGCAAAGAACTATAGCCTCCTTTACGTCTTGTGTTTATTTATTGTCTGTGCCATTGTACTTTTGTCTGTTCATTTACACTCCCCTACTGTACATGTGTATTTGGACAGTAATGATAAATGTTTTTAATTTGGCTCTGTACTCCAGCATTTTGGATTTGAGATCAAATGTTTCATAAAAAGTGACAGCACACAGACTGTCACCTTTTTATTTGAGGGTATTTTCATACTTATCTGATTTAACGTTTAGAAATGGAAGCACTTTATATATCTAGTGCCCCCATTTGAAGACGTCAAGTATTTGGACACATTTCCCTTAGTGTATTTAAATAGTCATAAGTTTAGTATTTGGTCCCATATTCCTTGCACACAATGGTTACGTCAAGCTTGTTGGATGCATTTACAGCTTGTTTTGGTTGTGTTACGGATTATGTTTTGTCCAATAGGAAGTGGATGGTGAATGATATTTTTGGTGTCACTTTTTTTGTAATACTATAATATATTTGTGAACACTTCTACATGAATGTGGACACTACCATGATTATAGATCCTGAATGAATTGTGAATGATGAGAGAAAGTTACAAAGGGACAAAGATCATACACCCCCAAAATCTCCCCCATTATTGGTAATAGTGAGAGGTGATTGACTCATTTTTATTCCTAATCATGGCATCATCACCATTTACTCCATTCAGTTTCTATTGGGGAAAACAGAACCAAAACAAACTGAAAATGGATCCAAGGAGTTTGTAGCCACAAGCTTGATGTAGTCATTGTGTGCTAACAATATGGGACCAAATACAACACTGACAAATTTGGTACATTATAAATGATATTTGAAATACATATGAATTTGGACAGTGAAGCAAAAACAAATCTATGTCTCCTCATTACTCCATAGTACCTTTAATTTGTAAACATAGAACATTATCCTTTTACACATAGGACATTTCATTTACACAACATGTGGAACTTCTGCCAACCCTAAAGCAGAACTTTTGATAGATTTCTCAACTCGCATGTCCTAAAGTAATGGTGCAACTCAAAATGTCCTCCATGACATGATTAAGTTGACCTTCACCTCCTGATAGTTGAGAATATTTGTAATCATAGCAGTCATATTGGTATACGTGATTTGGATTTGTCATATCGTAGTCTATTGCGGAATTACAATGTTGAGATTATTTTAATACAGAACAACATACTGTATATTACTCAGCTCAAATAGTTTCTCCTTCCACAGCTTGTCTCATCCTAGCCTACTTTTATTGTAACTACCTCAGTAGATATGTCACTGTGACATAACTGAAGACTAGACAAATCTCTTTGTTTTTGCTATCAATCGCATTGCCACATTTCAGGGTTGAAGTAGAAGATGTATTTTATTGGCAGGTTGGGTCACAGGTCATTCAGTTTATCTGAAGCCATTCATCATTACTGTCATTATTCGAGCTGCAGTGCTCCGTAAAATAAACAAAGAAATGATCCCATGTATTGGGAATGTCATCTGTAACGCACATCTATCCTTGCTATATTAAGGAGTACTGGACAAACAGAGCAAAGTTTCCAGCATCCCTGCTGCTGCTAGTACAACATAAAACCATAACAACTGGCTGCCTGTGGTGACGTTTCACTGCCACACTTCCTGATCTGTGAATAGTGGTATATACACCAATTCAGTCATTAATGATCACACTGTCGGCAACCTACGCTGTGCCATAGAACACTGTACACCCACAGTGGATTAACACAGAGGGACACGTTAATCATAATAAGGTAAATGGTAATCAGAAATGCTATACGAGACCAGAAGTGCAAAAGGATCAATACCTTTCACACCAAGCTTTTTATTTTTATGAAGGCTCCAGTTGTGTAAAGGCATTGTTATATTATACAAAAATCTAAATCTGATTCACATATTTTGTCTTGTCAGAACATAGTCAAGTCCCATAGAGCAAAGTCATCAAAAAATCTACATTCCTTCGCAAGAGCGAGATATTTCATCATACAAAAAATGTATTATGCTGTACCCGATGGGCACAACATAATGGCCAGGCAGCATTTATATTGAAGCAGAGTAGTAGCCTACAGTATATAGAATGCACCATGTAACAAGGTTATAGTCGAATGAGCATGCTCAAAGCTGATGAAGATTTTACTACAAAAATAGTGTATGGGTAATATAGTTAGATTCAAAATGGATGGAGGATGTCTTCTCAGTTGTTATGGGTAAGTGTTTCCACAGTAGTAAGTGTAATATCATTTGGTTAGACATGGTGTATTGTGGTGAATACTGTTTGAGTGGTTATTCACAGGGCTGCTGTGAAGGGGAGTCCGGGTAGAACCACTTCGGGGAAGGCCGTGTTATCCTACAGGATGTTAACGCTGTATAACACAATGGGGACATTGAGGAACTCCTGGAGAATGGGCTTCAGGTCCTCCTCTGGGTTTACCACAGGGGGGACTGGGGTTGATTAAATGTTCAGCAGTTTTGTGACTTGGGAGTAGAAGCTGTTGAGGAGCCTTTTGGTCATAGACTTGGCGCTCCGGTACCGCTTGCCGTGCGGTAGCAGAGAAAACAGTTTATGATGTGGGTGACTGGAGTCTGACAATTTTTTGGCCTTTCCTCTGACACCGCCTAGTATATAGGTCCTAGATGGCAGGAAGCTTGGCCCCAGTGATGTACTGGGCCGTACGCACTACCCTCTGTAGCGCCTTACGGTCAGATGCCGAGCAGTTGCCATACCAGGCGGTGGTGCAACCGGTCAGGATGCTGGTGCAGCTGTAGAACTTCTTGAGGATCTGAGGACCCATGCCAAATATTTTCAGTCTCCTGAGGTGGAAAAGGTGTTGTCATGCCATCTTCACGACTGTCTTGGTGTGTTTGGACAATGATAGTTCGTGGGTGATGTGGACACACCGTTGATGTTAAAATGGGGGTCTGTTCGGCCCGGCCTTTCCTGTAGTACACGATCAGCTCCTTTGTCTTGCTCACATTGAGGGAGAGGTTGTTGTCCTGGCTATAGGTTGTCTCGTCATTGTCGGTGATTAGGCCTAAAACTGTTGTGTCGTCAGAAAACTTAATGATGGTGTTGGAGTCGTGTTTGGCCACGCAGTACAGGAGGGGACTAAGTACACACCCCTGAGGGGCCCCAGTGTTGAGGATCAGCATAACGGATGTGTTGTTACCTACCTAGATTCTTTAGATGAATATCAATCAACTCTCATCTTGCAAGAAGGATGTCAAATTCTTTGTAACAAACTATAAAATATATCAAGAATCCACACTTCCATTGCACCACAAGCATAAGGTTACTCTGATATGCTCACTTCAACTCTTCTCTGTGTAGTACTTCCCAAAGCCCTCCACTTTGGGCGTGTCAGGTTAGAGGAAGAAGGGGTTTTCTGGGATCTTCTCTGCCTCCAGCATCTGGAAGTTTCTGATGATCTCATGGAAGGGGATCTGGCCATGGTCCACTTTGGTGAAGGGCTGCACCGAGCGCATGTCAGGCTCACCTGGAGAGGGAAGAGAGGATGAGAAGGAGAATAGATTAGATAATGAGATAGTAGAGCAGGGATCATCAACTAGATGCAGCCAGAGGACGATGTTTTCTTGAGTGGATTATCAGGGGGCCAGAACATAATTACAAATAAATGTGTCAACTGTAAATTGACTGCAAGAAGCCCAAACAGATATAACATTTGACTAAAACATAATAATGTCAAACCTTGCTTACATTTAAATATGATCACATATCCCTCTCTAATATGCGTGGGAATACTTTGGAACCAAATATCCCAAATGTAAATATTATTTGGTGTAGTGGCTTCCTTTCGTCTTTACCATAGCCATAGCCACTGCCCAAGCCTGAAGCGGGGTTGTTTGGTACGCATACAGTCCACACTCAAGGTTTCCAAACGGCCAAACATTCCATGACATCCAGGGATATGGTGCAACAAAAATGTTTATTCTTCTTATATCTAACAAATAAATGAGTCTCCAATCAACTTAAAGCACAAAATACTTGATATGGAAAATACATATTATGACCTGTATGTCTGTATGGTCAAAAAACTATACCGCTCCCGCGTCTAGCAAGGACTCCCTCTCCCGAAGGCCCAACTTCCTGCCTTTATCCTAACAAAATTAACACAATACAATGAACAGGCAAGAGGGGGGGCCAAATGTCCGAGTTACACTAACAACAAATTAATATATCTCAATCGGGTAAATATAAATCATAAAGGTACGTACCTAATATTTCATCATTTACATTCATATTTAATATATTTACACAAATATACATGGAGCTCCATATGTTCGGTCTTTTATACAAATATGTCCAAATCGGCTCTAACATACCGGCCCCTAATTGTTGACTGCACTGAATGCACAACAATTAATTAATATTCAAACATAGAGCCAATACACAAAACATTCTATACCAGAGCACTATTACAGTTTATAGCTATATACAAATATACAAGGTACCATATAGGAAAATAGTCCATAGATCTCAGTCTGAGTTGAAGTGTAAAGGTGTTCAACTTCGAAAAATGTCAAGAGTTTGACATCCAAAAATGTATGACATCAAAGAATGTAAGAGTACGACATCAACGAATCAGAGGTGCACGTGATTCTAAGATGGAGCACTGTGTGTGTGTGTGTGTGTCACTCCGTCGCCTCAAGGAGCAGACAGAGTTTATTGATAGGTCTCTGTAAGATATTGGTCTTAGTCTTAACCATGACGCTCCGGACAAGACCTTTGGCCCCTGGCAAAGCCTCCACCACACGCCCCATTAGCCAAGAGTTCCTTGGGGCGGTGTCATCGACGATGACCACGAGGTCACCAGGACTGAAGTTTCTCTTAGTTTTGTTCCACTTGTTCCGCTCCTGCATAAGTGGAAGATACTCCCTGATCCATCTCTTCCAGAAGAGCTCAGTGATATATTGTACTTGCTTCCATCTCCTTCGTGAGTATAGGTCGCTTCTCTGGAATAGTCCTGGTGGCAGGACTGGCTTAGCTTTCAGATGAAGCAGATGGTTCGGAGTCAGGGGTTCTAGATCATTAGGGTCATTTGTTACAGTAGTGATTGGTCTGTCGTTCATAATCGCCTCAACTTCACACAAGGCTGTCTGCAAAGACTCATCATCCAGTACTTGCTCTTTAAGGACTGAATAGAGGATCTTTTTCACCAGTCGGATCAACCTCTCCCATACCCCCCATGGTGGGCTCCAGAGGGAGGGTTGAATGACCATGTCACTCCTTCCTTCAGTAATTCTTTTTGAATCTTGTTGTGATCCAGCTCTTTCATAGCTTCTCCTAGCTCTCTGTGTGTTCCAACAAAGTTGGTGCCATTGTCTGTTCTGATACTTGTTACTGGGCCCCTTCGACAGATGAACCTGCGCAGGGCATTGATGCAGGAATCAGTATCCAGATAACTAGCAACTTCTAGATGGACAGCTCGACTCACGAGGCAAGTAAAGATCACACCATAACGCTTCACATGAACGCGGCCTCGCTTCACCTCTATGGGGCCGAAGTAATCTATGCCCACATGGGTGAAAGGCGGCAAATCAGGTGACACCCGATCTTGTGGAAGGTCGGCCATCTTCTGTTCTCCAGCTCTAGCTTGCATCCGCCTGCAAAAGACACAGCTCTTAAGGATCTTCCTTGCTAAAGAGTTGGCACAGGGTATCAATATCGCTGGCGAAGTCTAGAAAGCATGTGACCTCTCCCAGAGTGGCCAACCTGCTCATGGATGTGGAGTAAGATCAGTCTAGAGATGTAAGAGTCTTTGGGCAGGATCATAGGATTCTTTAGTTCCGTAGGCATAGCAGCTTTGCTTAACCTTCCTCCTACTCTCAGAATCCCATTGTCTACAATTGGATCAAGCTTACAGATTGAGCCACTTCTCTTGGCACATTGTTTTCCTTTCACAACTAGTGCAATTTCTTGTTTAAAGTGATGCCGTTGTTCAAATCGAATGATGACCTTTTCTGCTTCATCTAGGTCGTCCACAGACAGGCTTTCTTTTCCAAACGTCAGTTTGAACTTGTCAATTTGTTCCTTCAGTGAGTTTGTCAGACTCTGATCTGGTCTTGGATCGGTTTGAGTGAGAATTTTCCTTTTCTGGCTTAACTGTAGGAGACGTTTCTTCAGTTTCAGCATCCAGGCAACTGCTTTCTTCAAGCTGTTCCATGTTGAATAGTACTCAATCAGTTTGCTGGTTGGACTCTTTTCTTCCACACTTGTATGGTTTATGATTACGTCTTTTCTCACCTCTGGATCATCCGGAGGGATGGAGCCAATCTCCTCGGGGACTTTCGGCCATTGAGTTTCTGTTTTCTCCAGGAATTCTGGTCCTTTACGCCATCTTTGAGTTCAGGAACATTTCAACATGTAATCCTCTTGAGGCATCATCGGCTGGGTTGTGTTTTGAGTTCAAATATCTCCACTGTTTTGCTTTCGATAGGTCACGGATCATAGCAACCCTATTAGCCACAAAGGTATGGAATCTCTTGGTATCATTGCGGATGTATTTTAGCACAGACTGGCTGTCCGTCCAAAAAGTTGACTCCTCAAGTTCAATCTGGAGCTCCAACCTTAACATCCTGTCCACTCGCACTGCCAGTGTTGCTGCAGCAAGTTCCAGTCTGGGGATTGTCATCTGCTTGAGTGGAGTCACCCTTGATTTCCCCAGTATGAATGCAATGTGAACCTTTTCCATACCGTTTGTGAACCTAAGGTAACTTGCCGTGCCATAACCTTGTTCACTTGTATGACCGAAGTGATGCAGCTGTGCAGTCTTGACTTGACCAAAGTTCTCAGGCATCATACACCTGTCTATCTGGAATCTGGAGAGCTGGTCCAGCTCTGAGAGCCATCTCTGCCATGAAATAGAGTGTTCTTCAGGGATGTCTTCGTCCCATCCACACTTCAGCTTGCAGAGCACTTGAAGAATTTGCTTTGCCTTTAATACAAATGGGGCGAGGAAACCTAATGGATCATAAATAGAGCTGACAGTTGAGAGAATACCTCTTCTTGTAAGGGGTCTGTTCTTGACAGTGACTCGGAAGGTAAATGCATCACTTTCAATGTTCAATCGGATTCCAAGTGCTCTTTCAACAGGCAGCTTTTCTCTGTCCAGGTCCAGTTCTTTTATCTGCTTGGCTTTGTGTTCATCAGGGATAGAAGCCAGCACAGTGCGGCTGTTGCTGACCCACTTGGTCAATTTGAACCCACCCTGAGAGCACACATCCCTGAGGTTTTTCGTGAGAGCTATGGCTTGTTCTTCTGTGGCCACTGACTTGAGGCAGTCATCAACATAGAAGTTGGACTTGACTGTTTGAATTACCTCTTCATCGTACCTCTCACAGTTGTCTTCTGCAGTCCTTCGCAGTGCAAAGTTTGCACAACTTGGAGAGGATATAGCACCAAAAAGATGTACCGTCATTCTGTACTCCTCCAATCTTTTGTTAGTATCACCATCCGGCCACCATAGGAATCGCAGGAAGTCTAAGTAATCTTCATGGACACGTACTTGATGGAACATTCCTTCGATGTCTGCCATCATGGCAATGTGCTCTTGCCGAAATCTTAGCAAGACTCCTATAAGCGTGTTTGCCAGGTCGGGGCCTTGAAGGAGTTCACTGTTAAGAGATATACCTTTATAGGATGATGAACAGTCAAACACTACTCGTATCGTTCCTTTGCGCTTATGGTGAACGCCATGGTGTGGTATGTACCATACCTTGCCTTTCTCTCTGAGGAGCTGTTCTTGTGGTACCTTCTCGGCGTAACCTTTTGTTATCATCTCTTCCATGAAGCCTTTGTACTCTGCAGCGTAACCTTTGTCCTTCTTGAACTTAATGATAATATTTAGAGCCCGCTGCTTTGCCATGTCACGATTGTTTGGCAGGACTACATCTGTTTTGCGAAAGGGCAACGGTAAGTAGTAGTGATGGTCTTTGAGGGTTATGGAGCTTGATACGATCTCCATAAACCTACGATCCTCAGCTGACATCTCACTTTTCTCTTCATACCCTCTCTCAGGGAAGTCATGGTTGTACTGATTTACAAGAAGAACCCCCAGGTCGGCAATTGAGATACGATTGGCCATCACCGTAGGATGCCCAGATTCTTCTGCCATGGTACAATTGTTAAGAGGACCGTTCATCACCCATCCAAAGAGAGTTTTCACTGCATACGGTCCGTTGCCTTGGCTATTTATGATTTTCCAGGGTTCCATTGCCTTCGAGCATTTACGCCAATCAGGAGTTCGACGTCGGCGTCAATTTCCTTCAACTGAACTTCTTTCAGGTATGGCCACCTTTTGAGATCTTTCTGAGTGGGAATGTTCTATCTTGTCACTGGGATCTTATTTTGGGTGTAGACCTTTGGTAATGCAAGAAATGTGTCACCTTCCACATTGCCAATCTCTAATCCAGATATTTCAAAGCTCTTGGTAGGACTCTCCTGCCCCATTGTGCGTAGCAGAATTTCAGTCTCACTGCCTTTAGCTTGCATCTGCCTCATGAGTCTCTCCGTACAAAATGTTGCTGAGCTACCAGAATCGAGAAATGCATAGGTTAACGTAGACTTGCTTCCATTTGCCATCTTTACTTGAACTGGCACAATCGCAAGTGCACAATCTGTACCGGCCCCGGTATCTTCACCAGCTTCCAGTGAAACAAGAACACTGCTGACAGTCTCCTCCCGCTTTACTGCTACACCCCTCGTATCTGCCTTCAGAGATCTAAATCTCTCTCTTCCTTCAATGTGCAGGATAGTGGGGTGCCTTCTTTGACATTTCTGACAGGTCATCCTTCTTTTACATTCTTTGCTTAAGTGTCCTCTCATCAAACAGCCAAAACAAAGGCCTTTTGATCTCAGAAACTCAACCTTGGCTTCGTGTGGCTGTGCCTTCACCTGTTGGCAGTCGACCAGGAAATGCTCACCAGTGCAAAATACACATGAGATACTGGGAGCATCAGAAGGGTAGGTGCCTGGTTTCTTGATTTTGAATGTTTGTTCTTTTAGAGGTTTTTCCGAGTTACAATCTGCCACTACATCTACTGCAGTGGCAAAGCTGCTTCCCCTACTCTTGGATTTGAACTGCTGTTTAAAGACAGCTTCTGTTTTGGTTTTAAAAACCTTTTGTTGGTCAGGGGATCTTGGATATCTCCGTACAACGGATCCTGCAGTATTTTGGCCTGTTTTTCCATGAACGTCACAAGGTCACTGAACTGGGCCCTCAGGTGGCTTCTCTCTAAAATATCACATGCCGTAGACCTCCATTTTTCCCTTAGTTTGTAAGGAAGTTTTGACATGATCAACTTTATGTTGGAGGGAAGATTAAGCTCTTCCATGTTCTGTAGGTCTTGCATAGCGTTACAGCATCCTCTAAGATAGAGTGCATAGCCACCCAGTCCCTTTCCATCATCCGGTTTGATGTGTATCCAGTTCCAAGCTTTTTCCATATAAGCAGTGGTGACTTTGATTTCATTGCCAAAGTGTTCCTTTAACAACCTCTTGGCCTCTGCATAGCCTCTTCTGGCTTCCATATGCAGACAACTACGGACCAGATCCTTGGGCTGACCAGAGGTGTACTGTTCCAGGTAATAGAGCCTATCCTGGTGACTGCTTGTCTTATCTTCTATTCCATGCTCAAATGCACGCATAAATGGCCTAAAGTTTAGAGGATCACCGTCAAACATGGGTATCTCCCTAACAGGGAGTGTGGCCTGTTTGTGCTGTAGTACAAGGAGGTCAGCAATTTCATTCTGCCTTTGCATGACAGTAGTGAGGTTATCATGGCTGGTATTATGGCTGATACCCGTAGTGTTGATTCTGTGTTGATTGCTAGACCTCAATGTTGGCTGCTGAAGGGTGTGGTTTATGACTGTTTTCTGAATAGGTTTTGATGGCTTTGTGGTCGGTTGTTGTAAAACTCTTTGTAGTGGGGTCTTTGGAACTGCACCTAATGCAGAAAATGCAACAGGTGATGGTTCAGGTTCCTTATAGACCTCGGGTTCCTGGTTCTCATAATAAGAGTTCATTCCATCTTCTTGGCTTAGAAAATGGGCTGCCACAGAATGGGATTGAGAAGTTGACTCAACACTCTCCAGAACCTTCAGTTTGGCATTATATGCTGCTATGTCCGTTTCCAGTGCCATTTTTTCCATCCTAACATTCAGTTGAGCTTTCTGTTGTTCCAGTTGAGCTTTCTGTTGTTCCAGTTGAGCTTTCTCCAGTTCCAATGCATGCTTGTCCTGTAATGATGCTTGGCGAGCTAGTAGAGCTGCTCGTTCTGCCTCAGCTTTTAGGCGTGCAGAGGACACTGAGGAAGCAGTTTTAGAAGACTTTGTTTTACTTGATGTTTTTGACACATTGGAAAAGCTGTCGTGTGGTTCAATGAGCGTTTGTGGCTCGATTTCAGCTTTTTTCCATATTTCCACCTCTTTCAGGAAATGTTCATAAGTTCTCATTCTTGGTTGATAATAGTTAATGCTCTCCTGTTCGTGTTCCTCCTCTGTGACCAGCTCTAGCACAGAATCATGAGCATTCTTAAAGTCATTGAGAACAGCATGGAATGCTTCAAGACTCTCATCCACAGTTTCAATGTTTCCTCCATCAACAAGAAGGGCTTTTATTTCATTCATTTTGCGTGTACACACTCCAAGTTTGCCTCTCCGGGCTGCATAGAGTGAATTTAGATGCTCCTCTGCCCTCTCCAGTGGAGTCTTATTTGGGATTTCATCCTCCATCATTCACCTTTAGTTCACTCAATTTACAATGACACAGTTGTTGGTTTTTGATTGTTAAACGTAATGCCCCTTTAGACCTCCTTTAATGCTTAAAAAACACAGTCCTCCATTTCAGCATATTGACCCATTTTGAATTGAACATGTGCAAGTTCGGCATTTTAGATGCGTTTTAAACATTTCATCCCATTATAAGTTGTCCCTTTAATGAAGTTTAAACACGCAGTATCTTCAGATCCTTAGATTGCAATTTGTTGCGTTGATGCATTGCATTTCCACGTTAGGCCAAATATTAGACATAAGATTAGGCTACATTGTGCATAGGAGCTCAGTGTTTCCCAAACTTAAACTTCTTAATTGTTTTCACAACGCTGTGTTTTGAATTCCATTCCCAAGTTTATCAAACATTCCAATTAAAAGCACATTTGCGCTTCCATAATATGCATGATCAAATGATCGCATTGAACAGGGCAGCTCATTCATTCGCAGTGGTTACTCACGGCTGGCGAATTCTAGGAGTTCAAATCCTTCCAAGCGAGCTGTCCTTACGATCCGGATGCAATTACAAATAGAACAATATCCAGCGTGTGTCCGAACCGGAGATTTCCTTCCGATAGTAATCCTTCGCGGAGTTTTTTGACTTGAATGTAGTGGCTTCCTTTCGTCTTTACCATAGCCACTGCCCAAGCCTGAAGCGGGGTTGTTTGGTACGCATACAGTCCACACTCAAGGTTTCCAAACGGCCAAACATTCCATGACATCCAGGGATATGGTGCAACAAAAATGTTTATTCTTCTTATATCTAACAAATAAATGAGTCTCCAATCAACTTAAAGCACAACATACTTGATATGGAAAATACATATTATGACCTGTATGTCTGTATGGTCAAAAAACTATACCGCTCCCGCGTCTAGCAAGGACTCCCGAAGGCCCAACTTCCTGCCTTTATCCTAACAAAATTAACACAATACAATGAACAGGCAAGAGGGGGGGCCAAATGTCCGAGTTACACTAACAACAAATTAATATATCTCAATCGGGTAAATATAAATCATAAAGGTACGTACCTAATATTTCATCATTTGCATTCATATTTAATATATTTACACAAATATACATGGAGCTCCATATGTTCGGTCTTTTATACAAATATGTCCAAATCGGCTCTAACATTTGGAGATGATTTGCTGTTTTTGCAGTATTTTATGTCAACCAATACAAAAAAATTATAAATCCCCCGCCGTCCAGCAGTTGGAGAACTCTGTAGTAGAGCAATGTTTCCCTAACTGTGGGACGCAATTCTAAATTGGTGCAATTCTAAGAGGTGCAATTTCTAAATTGGGTAGTGCATCATCAGTTCCTCTTGTCATGTTAGTCACTGCATACCTTAGAGAGCTATTTAGAACTTGTCAGAAATGTCCAGATCAACTACCTCATGTCAGCCAACATTTTCTTTCCTATTTAGTTTTTTTAGCCCATAGATAGTTGTCATTTTTTTGTCACTCAAATATCAAATTAATACACAGACATGGCAAAAATTTATAGAATTGCAAGAAAATTATTTTAAACAGCAACATTTTCTTTGCACCCCATGACAAAGTATGAGGGGTGCTGGAAGGGGAACCCCTCTAGAGGATATGCACATCACCAAAAGTATGTGAACATTTCATTTGAAAAATCACTGGCATTCATTTGGAGTTGGTCCTCCCTTTGCTGCTATAACAGCCTCCATTATTCTGGGAAGGCTTTCCACTATACATAAGAACATTGCTGCAGGGACTTGACTGACTTGCAGTTGGAGTTCCAATTCATTCCAAAGGTGTTCAATGGGGTTGAGGTCAGGGCTCTGTGCAGGCCAGTCAAGTTCTTCCACACTGATCTCAACAAACCATTTCTGTACGGACATCGCTTTGTGCCCAAGGGCATTGTCATGCTGAAGCAGAAAAGGGCCTTCCCCAAAATGTTGCCATTCTACTGCCAATGTTTGTCTATGGATATTGCATGGCTGTGTGCTCGATTTTATACACCTGTCAGCAGCGGGTGTGGCTGAATAGCCGAATCCTCTAATTTGAATGGGTGTCCAAATACTTTTGTATATACAGTAGGGCTGTCCCAGATTTAAAAATAAAAAAAATCTTAGTAGATTGAATGTCATCTGTTCTTTTGACCAATCAATTGGTTGAAAAAAATGTAAACGTGTATTTTTCCATATATAGACACACCCCATGTCTTAATGAAATCAACTATATGCATTGAGCTTGTCTGACGCTTTAAGCTTATGGTTTGATGAAATAAGAGAACTGCCTCAAGAGGGCTCCAGAGATCTAGATAACCAAAAGAAAAAAACCTTAACCTGACCCAACTCTTCTCCTCCCGCTCTTCACAGATTCTGCCATTACTCTCCTAAAGTTGCCGGTAATAGGCAAGGAGTCTGCAACCTTTCTCACGTTGAATGCCAATTTATCTTACCATTTCTACCCATCTGCGTGCCAGTTATGGTTTTCATATGCACATTTTCGTGAAACAGTTTAATTTATAATGACGTCTTCATATCTCAAAACCCTTGTCATGTGGTTAAACAACATTCTATCCAAATCTAAAGGAAAATGATACAAACCTAAAAATGTACTTCTATTGCCATTACCAACTATGTAAAAATAGCCTAAATAAAGCTAACAAATTAAAATGCTGTAGCCTGCAGGTATAAAATAACCTGATAAAAATAAATATCCTTTAAATCACATTTTTAGTTTAGTTTATTTTATTTTATTTTTACAGGGACAGTGCACATTAATCAACGTTTCAGTAAAAGTGCCGGTTTTAGCCAGCCGGCTAATTTTCAACCGCAGTCCCTGGGCAGGTTATTAAAAACAATTACAATATAGACAGTAGCACCATAGAACAAGCAAGACATAGCAACATAGGACAAGCAAGACATAGCATACAGACAGAGCAACATAGAACAAAAAGCAGCAAAACAAAATTCATAAAAGCAACAAAGTGTTTCCACACCTCACAAGCTACAGACAACAGACAACATGGAAAGCGGCAACACACAGCTAGGGACCATGTTCACAAATCTGATTGACCTTTAGCCAGGTCTTCAAGCATTTTGTGAAAGTGTAATATGTGGTGCAGTTATGTGTGTCTGATGGCAGTGTATTCCAGACATGGGAAGCTCTCACAGAGAATGCAGATTTACTAAAGGTGCTTTTCCTTAGGGGAACTATACAGTCACCTCTCATGGCAGACCTTGTGGATCTGCTGCCATATGTCTGGGTTTTCTGTTTAACAAAATTATTGAGTGGAGGGGGAGCCAGGCCATTAAGGATCCTGAATACAAGATTTTCCCAACTCAAGAGCTCATGCTTTCTAAGGATGTGACAATGATGATGGCTATTGGGCTTCCTATCAAGCACTTTGAGAGCCTGTTTGTAGACAGACTGAATAGGTTTTAATGTTGTACAGCAAGCTTGGGCCCAACTAGTCAAGCAGTATGTTAAGTGGGGGAGTATCATAGAAATGAAGTACAGTTTTGCTACCTCTGTAGTCAAACAATTTCGTATAAATCGGAAATGAGCTAGGTTGAATTTGGTTATTTGAATTACCTTTTTCACATGCTTTTTAAAAGAGAGGTTGGAATCAAGTATGATGCCAAGGTACTTAAAATCGGATACCACCTGGAGCTTCTTCCCTGACACATAGACATCTGGCTCAGTAGCATCTGTTGCCCTCTTTGTGAAGAACATGCAAACAGTTTTTTTCACATTGAGATGCAAACACGAGTCACTGAGCCACTTTGTAACCTGGACCATTACAGTAGTGAGTTCTTGTGCAGCTTGTTGTTTGCTCTTTGCATGCACATATATCACTGTATCATCTGCATACATTTGAACTTCAGACCCAGTACAGACAGAAGGCAGATCATTAATGTACAGGCTGAACAGGAGGGGCCCCAGTATTGACCCTTGGGGCACGCCCACATCATAGCTATGAGTGGGCGACAGCTCATTGCTCACTCTGACACACTGAGTTCTGCCTTCAAGGTATGATTTCATCCATCTCAAGGCATCAGGGGAAAAGTTGAAGTTGGTTAGACATGGCCTGTCTACAACGAACGTGAAACATTGTATCAACTATTAACTTGGGTCTGGCCCTAAGCTTGTACTAGCACACTTGCAACATTGTATAACGTATTCTGGGTCCTCAGAGTTTCCAGCACCAGTGAGCTTGGGACAGACACAGCTGTAGGCTATTTGGACAAGAGATAAGAATCAGCACTTGACTTGGGAAGGAGCTTACCGGAGCTGAGTACCAGAACTTCAAATGTTCTACTGCTTGAGCTTCTGTTCCTCTTGTAAAATATTACTTCAAAAGGAATTGGTAGCTCCTGCACCTAAATATAAAAAAGTGTCAGCACCCAAAATGAGTACCAGAACCTATTTCAGTCCAAGTCAAGCACTGATGATAAGTAATCAGGTAGGCCTACTTTATGACGTATCCACTGGATCAGAGCATTTTTCCCTTTCAAACTGAGTGGTTATCAAAAGGGAGAGAGTTGGAAATATTTTTCAAATACATTGAGGAACTATTGTAATTCTCAATGGATGTAAAAACAGACTTTGTGTGCTTGTGAAGGTAAGGTGAAGAAAACATTACTTTGAGAAGCTCAACAGGTGGTTGTGCGTTAAGCAAATCAGGAATACTATCAGATCCCCAAATGGGCACATTTATATGCTTACATTTGCATGCAGGCCAGGTAGCCTATAGGCCTACTTCTATGTACAATCAGGCCAGGTAGCCTATAGGCCTACTTCTATGTACAGTGGGGCAAAAAAGTATTTAGTCAGCCACCAATTGTGCAAGTTCTCCCACTAAAAAGATGAGAGAGACCTGTAATTTTCATCATAGGTACACTTCAACTATGACAGACAAAATGAGGGGAAAAAATCCAGAAAATCACATTGTAGGATTTTTTATGAATTTATTTGCAAATTATGGTGGAAAATAAGCATTTGGTCACCTACAAACAAGCAAGATTTCTGGCTCTCACAGACCGGTGAATTCTTCTTTAAGAGGCTCCTCTGTCCTCCACTCGTTAATGGCACCTGTTTGAACTTGTTGTCAGTATAAAAGACACCTGTCCACAAACTCAAACAGTCACACTCCAAACTCCACTATGGCGAAGACCAAAGAGCTGTCAAAGTACACCAGAAAGACCCCATCATAGCACTGAGACGGCACTTGTGAAGGTGGTAAATGACATTTTAATGGCATCGGACTGAGGCTCTGCATCTGTCCTCGTGCTCCTAGACCTTAGTGCTGCTTTTGATACCATCGATCACCACATTCTTTTGGAGAGATTGGAAACCCAAATTGGTCTACACGGACAGGTGCTGGCCTGGTTTAGATCTTATCTGTCGGAAAGATATCAGTTTGTCTCTGTGAATGGTTTGTCCTCTGACAAATCAACTGTAAATTTCGGTGTTCCTCAAGGTACTGTTTTAGGACCACTATTGTTTTCACTATATATTTTACCTCTTGGGGATGTTATTCGAAAACATAATGTTAACTTTCACTGCTATGCGGAAGACACACAGCTGTACATTTCAATGAAACATGGTGAAGCCCCAAAAATTGCCCTTACTAGAAGCATGTGTCTCAGACATAAGGAAGTGGATGGCTGCAAACTTTCGACTTTTAAACTCGGACAAAACAGAGATGCTTGTTCTAGGTCCCAAGAAACAAAGAGATCTTCTGTTGAATCTGACAATTAATCTTAATGGTTGTACAGTCGTCTCAAATAAAACTGTGAAGGACGTCGGCGTTACTCTGGACGCTGATCTCTCTTTTGAAGAACATATCAAGACCATTTCAATGACAGCTTTTTTCCATCTACGTAACATTGCAAAAATCTGAAACTTTCTGTCCAAAAATGATGCAGAAAAATTAATCCATGCTTTTGTCACTTCTAGGTTAGACTATTGCAATGCTCTACTTTCCGACTACCCGGATATAGCACTAAATAAACTTCAGTTAGTGCTAAATACGGCTGCTAGAATCCTGACTAGAACCAAAAAAAATGATCATATTACTCCAGTGCTAGCCTCCCTTCACTGGCTTCCTGTCAAAGCAAGGGCTGATTTCAAGGTTTTACTGCTAACCTACAAAGCATTACATGGGCTTGCTCCAACCTATCTCTCTGATTTGGTCCTGCCGTACATACCTACACGTACGCTACGGTCACAAGACGCAGGCCTCCTAATTGTCCCTAGAATTTCTAAACAGCTGGAGGCAGGGCTTTCTCATATATAGCTCCATTTTTATGGAACGGTCTGCCTACCCATGTCAGAGACGCAAACTCGGTCTCAACCTTTAAGTCTTTACTGAAGACTCATCTCTTCAGTGGGTCATATGCTTGAGTGTAGTCTGGCCCAGGAGTGGGAAGGTGAATGGAAAGGCTCTGGAGCAACGAACCGCCCTTGCTGTCTCTGCCTGGCCGGTTCCCCTCTTTCCACTGGGATTCTCTGCCTCTAACCCTATTACAGGGGCTGAGTCACTGGCTTACTGGGGCTCTCGCATGCCGTCCCTGGAGGGGGTGCGTCACCTGAGTGGGTTGATTCACTGATGTGGTCATTCTGTCTGGGTTGGCGCCCCCCCCCCCTTGTTTTGTGCCATGGTGGAGATCTTTGTGGGCTATACTCAGCCTTGTCTCAGGATGGTAAGTTGGTGGTTGAATATATCCCTCTAGTGGTGTGGGGGCTGTGCTTTGGCAAAGTGGGTGGGGTTATATCCTTCCTGTTTGGCCCTGTCCGGGGGTGTCCTCAGATGGGGCCACAGTGTCTCCTGACCCCTCCTGTCTCAGCCTGCAGTATTTATGCTGCAGTAGTTTGTGTCGGGGGGCTAGGGTCAGTTTGTTATATCTGGAGTACTTCTCCTGTCCTATTCGGTGTCCTGTGTGAATCTAAGTGTGCGTTCTCTAATTCTCTCCTTCTCTCTTTCTTTCTCTTTCTCGGAGGACCTGAGCCCTAGGATCATGCCCCAGGACTACCTGACATGATGACTCCTTGCTGTCCCCAGTCCACCTGGCTGTGCTGCTGCTCCAGTTTCAACTTCCACCTGACCGTGCTGCTGCTCCAGTTTCAACTGTTCTGCCTTATTATTATTCAACCATGCTGGTCATTTATGAACATTTGAACATCTTGGCCATGTTCTGTTATAATCTCCACCCGGCACAGCCAGAAGAGGACTGGCCACCCCACATAGCCTGGTTCCTCTCTAGGTTTCTTCCTAGGTTTTGGCCTTTCTAGCGAGTTTTTCCTAGCCACCGTGCTTCTACACCTGCATTGCTTGCTGTTTGGGGTTTTAGAATGGGTTTCTGTACAGCACTTTGAGATATCAGCTGTACGAAGGGCTATATAAATACATTTGATTTGATTTGACCAGAAACAAAATTGTAGACCTGCACCAGGCTGGGAAGACTGAATCTGCAATAGGTAAGCAGCTTAGTTTGAAGAAATCAATTGTGGGAGCAATTGTTAGGAAATAGAAGACATACAAGACCACTGATAATCTCCCTCGATCTGGGGCTCCACGCAAGATCTCACCCCGTGGGGTCAAAATGATCACAACGGTGAGCAAAAATCCCAGAACCACACGGGGGTACCTAGTAAATGACCTGCAGAAAGCTGGGACCAAAGTAACAAAGCCTACCATCAGTAACCCACTACGCCACCAGGGACTCAAATCCTGCAGTGCCAGACGTGTCCCCCTGCTTAAGCCAGTACATGTCCAGGCCCGTCTGAAGTTTGCTAGAGAGCATTTGGATGATCCAGAAGAAGATTGGGAGAATGTCATGTGGTCAGATGAAACCAAAATATAACTTTTTGGTAAAAACTCAACTTGTCGTGTTTGGAGGACAAAGAATGCTGAGTTGCATCCAAAGAACACCATACCTACTGTGAAGCATGGGGGTGGAAACATCATGCATTGGGGCTGTTTTTCTGCAAAGGGACCAGGACGACTGATCCGTGTAAAGGAAAGAATGAATGGGGCCATGTATCGTGAGATTTTGAGTGAAAATCTCCTTCCATCAGCAAGGGCATTGAAGATGAAACGTGGCTGGGTCTTTTAGCATGACAATGATCCCAAACACACCGCCCGGGCAACGAAGGAGTGGCTTCGTAAGAAGCATTTCAAGGTCCTGGAGTGGCCTAGCCAGTCTCCAGATCTCAACCCCATAGAAAATCTTTGGAGGGAGTTGAAAGTCTGTGTTGCCCAGCCACAGTCCCAAAACATCACTGCTCTAGAGGAGATCTGCAAGGAGGAATGGGCCAAAATACCAGCAACAGTGTGTGAAAACCTTGTGAAGACTTACAGAAAATGTTTGACACACACACGCATACCAACACAAACACACTTACATACATATTACATCACCCCGGTGCAATAAAATGCAAATTAATTACTTAAAAATCAAACAATGTGATTTCCTGGATTTTTGTTTTAGATTCCGTCTCTCACAGTTGAAGTGTACCTATGATAAACATTACAGACCTCTACATGCTTTGTAAGTAGGAAAACCTGCAAAATCGGCAGTGTATCAAATACTTGTTCTCCCCACTGTATCTACCTCAATTAACTTGAAGTATGTCACCAAGATGGCATAGCAGTCAGACTTTTGTCCTCGTCTTGTCGTGTCCCGTATATATATATATATATATATATATATATATATATATATATATTTACAACTTTCTTCGCATACCTTTTTATATCTTTTTTTATTTTCCATAAACTCAACTTCAGAACACTCTCCTGCAACCCACCTCACCAATTTATAAAAAAAATCAAAGTATTATTTACCTCAAATCTGTAATCCTCCATCAGCTATCCTTTAGCTCGAAAATCAATCGCCAGTTTTGTACGGCGTGGATCGGACTGGAACATACCGGACCTATTTTTCTCTCCATGTCCCCGGATTTCAACCGCAAGCTCTGGACATTTATATCTGGATCTCACAGCTAGCTAGCTGCTATCCGTGTGACTATCGGCTTACGTCGATCCCGGAGCAAACATAAATTATTCCGGAGCTAGCCAGCTGAAGAGTTCCATCAGCCACTCCTGGGCTACAATCACCTATCCGGACCCGTTTTACTGCCAACGCGGAGCCCCACCGGGTCTTCACAACTCGACTACCGACATTATCTGCCCGAGGGAGTTATCCAGCTGGCTCCTTCGTCGCGACGTTACCTGAACGCCCATCTGTGGTCCGCTAATCGTTAGCTGTCTTATCGGCTGCTATCTGAATAGATCTATCGGACATTTTTTTTTTCTTGGGCCTCTATAACTATATCTATTTGATTTTTTTTGCGAATTGGATTGATCCCCTCTACCACACGGAACCCCACTAATCCTACTGACGGAAACGCACCAGGTGGCTAAAAACAGACCTCCATCCTATGCTAACTTGCTACCGATGGCCCGGCTAGCTGTCTGAATTGCCGTGACCCCAACCAACCTCACTACTCACTGGACCCTTTTGATCACTCGACTAAGCATGCCTCTCCTTAATGTCAATATGCCTTGTCCATTGCTATTCTGGTTAGTGTTTATTGGCGTATTTCACTGTAGAGCCTCTAGTCCTGCTCACTATACCTTATCCAACCTATTAGTTCCACCACCCACGCAATGACATCTCCTGGTTTCAATGATATTTCTAGAGACAATATCTCTCTCATTATCACTCAATAGCTTGGTTTACCTCCACTGTATTCACATCCTACCATACCTTTTTCTGTCCATTATACCTTGAAGCTATTTCATCGCTCCCAGAAACGTCCTTTTACTCTCTGTTCCAGGCGTTCTAGACGGCCAATTCTCATTGCTTTTAGCCGTACCCTTATCCTACTCCTCTTCTTTTCCTCTGGTGATGTAGAGGTGAATCCAGGCCCTGCAGTGCCTAGCTCCACTCGTTTTCCCCAGGTGCTCTCTTTTAATGACTTCTGTAACCGTAATAGCCTTGGTTTCATGCATGTTAACATTAGAAGCCTCCTCCCTAAGTTTGTTTTATTCACTGCTTTAGCACACTTTGCCAACCCGGATGTTCTAGCTGTGTCAGAATCCTAAATCCTGAAGACCACCAAAAATTCAGAAATGATCATCCCTAACTACAACATTTTCAGACAAGATAGAACTGCCAAAGGGGGCGGTGTTGCAATCTACTGCAAAGATAGCCTGCAGAGTTCTGTCCTATTATCCAGGTCTGTACCCAAACAATTTGAACTTCTACTTTTAAAAATCCACCTCTCTAAAAACAGGTCTTTCAACGTTGCTGCCTGCTACAGACCACCATCTGCCCCCAGCTGTGCTCTGGACACCATATGTGAACTGATTGCCCCCCATCTATCTTCAGAGCTCGTGCTGCTAGGCGATCTAAACTGGAACATGCTTAACGCCCCAGCCATCCTACAATCTAAGCTTGATGCCATCAATCTCACACAAATTATCAATGAACCTACCAGGTACCTCCCCAAAGCCGTAAACACGGGCACCCTCATATATATCATCCTAACCAACTTGCCCTCTAAATACACCTCTGCTGTCTTCAACCAAGATCTCAGCGATCACTGCCTCATTGCCTGCATCCGTAATGGGTCAGCTGTCAAACGACCTCCACTCATCACCCGTCAAACGCTCCCTGAAACTCTTCAGCGAGCAGGCCTTTCAAATCGACCTGGCCGGGGTATCCTGGAAGGATATTGATCTCCTCCCGTCAGTAGAGGATGCCTGGTAATTGTTTTAAATGCCTTCCTAACCATCTTAAATAAGCATGACCAATTAAAAAAATTTAGAACCAGGAACAGATATAGCCCTTGGTTCTCCCCAGACCTGACTGCCTTTAACCAACACAAAAACATCCTATGGTCGTTCTGCATTAGCATCGAACAACCCTCGTGATATGCAGCTTTTCAGGGAAGCTTGAAACCATTATACACAGGCAGTTAGAAAAGCCAAGGGTAGCTTTTTCAAGCAGAAATTTGCTTCCTGCAACACTAACTCAAAAGAAGTTCTGAGACACTGTAAAGTCCATGGAGAATAAGAACGCCTCCTCCCAGCTGCCCACTGCACTGAAGATAGGAAACACTGTCACCACTAATAAATCCACTATAATTGAGAATTTCAATAAGCATGTTTTTACGGTTGGCCATGTTTTCCACCTGGCTATCCCAACCCAGGTCAACAGCAATGCACCCCCCACAGCAACTCGCCCAAGCCTCACCCATTTCTCCTTCTCCCAAATCCAGTCAGCAGCTTCTGAAAGAGCTGCAAAATCTGGACCCCTACAAATCAGCCGGGCTAGACAATCTGGACCCTTTCTTTCTAAAATGATCTGCTGAAATTGTTGCCACCCCTATTACTAGCCTGTTCAACCTCTCTTTCGTGTCGTCTGAGATTCCCAAAGAATGGAAAGCAGCTGCGGTCATCCCCCTCTTCAAAGGGGGGGGACACTCTTGACCCGAACTGCTACAGACCTATATCTATCCTACCCTGCCTTTCTAAGGTCTTCGAAAGCCAAGTCAACAAACAGATTACCGACCATTTCGAATCTCACCATACCCTCTCTGCTTTGCAATCTGGTTTCAGAGCTGGTCATGGGTGCACCTTAGTCACGCTCAAGGTCCTAAACGATATCTTAACCGCCATCGATAAGAAACATTACTGTGCAGCCGTATTCATTGATCTGGCCAAAGCTTTCGACTCTGTCAATCACCACATCCTCATTGGCAGACTCGACAGCTTTGGTTTCTCAAATGATTGCCTCGCCTGGTTCACCAACTACTTCTCTGATAGAGTTCAGTGTGTCAAATCGGAGGGTCTGTTGTCCGGACCTCTGGCAGTTTCTATGGGGGTGCCACAGGGTTCAATTCTTGGACCGACTCTCTTCTCTGTATACATCAATGATGTCGCTCTTGCTGCTGGTGAGTCTCTGATCCACCTCTACACAGACTACACCATTCTGTATACTTCTGGCCCTTCTTTGGACAATGTGTTAACAACCCTCCAGGCAAGCTTCAATGCCATACAACTCTCCTTCCGTGGCCTCCAATTGCTCTTAAATACAAGTAAAACTAAATGCGTGCTCTTCAACAGATCACTGCCTGCACCTCCCCGCATGTCCAACATCACTACTCTGGACGGCTCTGACTTAGAATACGTGGACAACTACAAATACCTAGGTGTCTGGTTAGACTGTAAACGCTCCTTCCAGACCCACATTAAACATCTCCAATCCAAAGTTAAATCTAGAATTGGCTTCCCATTTCTCAAGAAAGTATCCTTCACTCATGCTGCCAAACATACCCTTGTAAAACTGGCCATCCTACCAATCCTCAACTTCGGCGATGTCATTTACAAAATAGCATCCAATACCCTACTCAACAAATTGGATGCAGTCTATCACAGTGCCATCTGTTTTGTCATCAAAGCCCCATATACTACCCACCATTGTGACCTGTAATCTCTCGTTGGCTGGCCCTCGCTTCATACTCGTCACCAAACCCAGTGGCTCCATGTCATCTACAAGACCCTGCTAGGTAAAGTCCCCCCTTATCTCAGCTCGCTGGTCACTATAGCATCACCCACCCGTAGCACGCGCTCCAGCAGGTATATCTCTCTGGTCACCCCCAAAACCAATTCTTTCTTTGGCTGCCTCTCCTTCCAGTTCCCTACTGCCAATGACTGGCACAAACTACAAAAATCTCTGAAACTGGAAACACGTATCTCCCTCACTAGCTTTAAGCACCAGCTGTCAGAGCAGCTCACAGATTACTGCACCTGTACATAGCCCACCTATAATTTAGCCCAAACAACTACCTCTTTCCCTACTGTATTTATTTTATTTATTTATTTTGCTCCTTTGCACCCCATTATTTTTATTTATATTTTGCACATTCTTTCAGTGCAAATCTACCATACCAGTGTTTTACTTGCTATATTGTATTGACTTTGCCACCATGGCCTTTTTTTGCCTTTGCCTCCATTATCTCACCTCATTTGCTCACATCGTATATAGACTTGTTTCTACTGTATTATTGACTGTAAGTTTGTTTTACTCCATGTGTAACTCTGTGTTGTTTGTGTCGAACTGATTTGCTTTATCTTAGCCAGGTCGCAATTGTAAATGAGAACTTGTTCTCAATTTGCCTACCTGATTAAATAAAGGTGAAATAAAATAAAAAATAAAATAAAAACTGGTACCCCTGCACATCGACTCGGTACTGGTGCCCCATGTTTATAGCCAAGTTAACATTACTCATTGTGTATTTATTCCTCATGTTATCATTTAAAAAAATATATATATTTTTTTCTCTCTGCATTTTTGGGAAACACAAAATGTATAATTTGACCAATATTTAGTAGGAGGTCATAATTTCATGTAGTCTGTAATGGAAGAAACCACATGGAAAAGGAGGTAAGCCAGTTAGGTCCAAAAAAACAGATTTTCACCAAGTCTAAACCAAAGCAGATAATTTTATACATCAGTTGGGGTCTTTATAAACGTCAATATGAGGTCCTAAACTTAGCATAAAAGTGCATCCTTGTAGCTGGGTGGGCAATGGTTGAGCTAATGGCAAGTTGAGCAAGTTTTCTACTCAGACATAATGCAAGGTATTATTGCTGGGAGATGAGGTAACATCAGGGCCTGGCCCATGTTAAAAGTGTTTTAAAAAAGTACAACGTCTTTGTTAGGTCTTAAGCATGTGTTCAAAGATGCTTAAAATGATTCAAAGACAAAAAAATGTGTTGAATTGTGTTTCAGAAATAAAGATAGACATGTTTTTAAAAAGGTAGTGGCTATATTGAATTCAGTACAGAAATGTGTAGGCGGCTTAACTTACTCCCTTTCGTGGCTCAAATTACCCCATACCCGGGTAAATTGTGCCAAGATACCTTTTTTTTGGACAAGCTATGTTTAAAAAACTTTAATTTTTCCATGAATTCTCATTATTTCCAGGGATACACAACATCCTGAAATATATGTAGATATCTTTGTTAGAAAGAATACTATATTTCTCTTGACGGAGTGATGCAGAATGTACAAAATGTCTCAACTTACCCCCTCTCCCCTACCTGTGTTTTGTCCAATCAATTTGCAGTGAAAAAAAACACATTGAAAGGCTCTGGAAAAGTGTTGTGAATTCCTTTGCAATGACTAAGCTAAAAGTTTATATTCAATCAGTCATGACTCATTCTTACCTGATATAATGATGAAGTTATGGATTTGGTCAAAGAAGACACTCAAAAGTAGTCGTAAAAAAACAACTAGCTAGAATGATAATTTAATCAATCAATGATTTTTTTCAAGGGCATTTGCACACTTTCATGCCAATGAAAAGTTGCTTATAAATCAATGAGTTTATTTTTACAAATAGCCAGCTTGAATTTTGCTCCATCTGTTTCCAGAGGAGGCAGAACAACAACACATCAACTGATTAGTAGTACCGTTACAATAGTCCCTGCACTTGAAGTATCAGAGGTGGAAATTGAGTCTGACCTGACCAATAATGCTGAAGGAGGAGAGGAGGGGTTTGGGTTGAGAGGATGGGGTGGAGTAGAGGTCAAGGTGGTCCCTGAGACCACTTCCTGGTCGCCACATCTCTTTATGATGCCATTGGCTGAAGCAAAATCATATCTGACTACCTACCAGGCTACTGGCTGTTTACTGTATGGTAATGACTCCCTCCTCCCAACTGTACTCATTAACTATAAGGTCCTCATGCTGTTTCATGGAGGACAGCAGGTACTTGATCCCAGCCTTCACCCCCGTCTTCACGCCTGCCCCGGCAACGTAGCCCGCTACACCCACTGTTCCCCCAGTGACGGCCATAAGGGCGTCTGTGCCAAGGTCGACGGCGCTGAGGATGGCTCTCTCCTTGGCCATCTCGGAGCAGTTGACAGAGGTGTAGTAGACGGCCGTGCCCAGGTTGTAAAGGGTGCTGACGACAGGGATCCACTCCACCACGTTGTACACCCGCTCCTCCTTCTTGTTGACGCAGTTCCGCTGGAGGCTGCGCCGCGCCCGCCCCGCCCGCCGCCCTGAGGCCACAGGTGACTTCTCCTCCTGCACCTGGCATTGTCGAATCCAGCATTCTGAGTCAGAGTCCTCAGAAGGCACCACCCGGCTGCCTGGCTTCAGAACTGCCTGGTACTGCCCTCTGTTACGGGACACACCCGCACACATGGACCCTTGGCTCTCACAGGCCCTTATCGCCTCCTCCAGCCCCCCTGTGGCTCCCTCCATCGCATCCCCTAACAGCAGGGTCCCATTCACCCTGGTCCAGCCCTGACACTGCTCTTGCTTCCCCTTTCCAGAGGCCCCCTGTCCCCTATGGCCCTCCCCAGCCCTGGCCAGCTGCTGGATGTTGAACATCACTGCCTGGAGGTGGCGCTCTGCTTGGACCTTCCCCACATGTGAGGCAGGGGGTGTTGTGGCTCTGGGATGGGGTGCTCCACTCGCCATCAGACTCTCCACCTCTATGAGGAGCTCCTCAGTGTCCTCCACCCCCAGCAGGTTGTACAGCCTGAGCACCAGGGTCTGGGCCTCCCGGGGACAGCCTGCCACCACCAACACGGGCACTAGGGAGAGGCCCAGGAGCTCCCGGGGCAACAGGGCGGAGGAGGGGTCCTGCAGGGTGGAGGCAGACAGCAACTCCTCACAGCTGGTGTTGGCCTGGATGAGGATTCTGCCCTGCAGCTTGGCCTTGAGTGTGGTGACGACACGCTGAGCAGACTGTGCCCTGGCCTCATCCTGCACCACCCACTCTTCAGGGGCCGCACTCTCCGCTGCACCTAATGGAAGCCCAAGCTGGGTCTGGGACCCAAGGAGCAACTGCTTCCCCTTTTTGATAGTGTCCCCCTCCCCTAAGACAGAGGTCTTGAAGGCCGGAGTGTTCTTCAGAGCAGGGGGAGTTGGTGTCCTACACAGAGCCTGTTCAATCAGCAGTAGTTGGATCAGAAACAGCCACTTGATCTTAGGATGCATAATTTTGCCTGTGAGAGTTCTATTCCAGTCCAGCTGCACACGGGAATCTGGGGAAGACATTGAGGTACACAGTCAGTCAAAATCAATGTTTTTTTAAATAGCACGTTTAAATGAACTTCAACTCAATAATTGTTATTTGTCAAAACCAACGATTCACTTTGGCTTGTAAAGGGGCAAACACTCCAACTGGCTTTTTGCCAACTCTAGCTCTCCAACTCTAGCTCTCCAACTCTAGCTCTCCAACTCTAGCTCTCCAACTCTAGCTCTCCAACTCTAGCTCTCCAACTCTAGCTCTCCAACTCTAGCTCTCTGACTCTAGCTCCCGACTCTAGCTCCCGACTCTAGCTCTCCAACTCCAGCTCTCTACCTCTAGCTCTCTAACTCTAGCTCTCTACCTCTAGCTCTCTACCTCTAGCTCTCCAACTCTAGCTCTCTACCTCTAGCTCTCTAACTCTAGCTCTCTAACTCTAGCTCTCCAACTCTAGCTCTCCAACTCTAGCTCTCCAACTCTAGCTCTCTAACTCTAGCTCTCCGACTCTAGCTCTCCGACTCTAGCTCTCCGACTCTAGCTCTCCGACTCTAGCTCTCCGACTCTAGCTCTCTAACTCTAGCTCTCTAACTCTAGCTCTCTAACTCTCCAACTCTAGCTCTCCAACTCTAGCTCTCCAAATCTAGCTCTCCAAATCTAGCTCTCCAAATCTAGCTCTCCAACTCTAGCTCTCCAACTCTAGCTCTCCAACTCTAGCTCTCCGACTCTAGCTCTCCAAATCTAGCTCTCCAAATCTAGCTCTCCAACTCTAGCTCTCCAACTCTAGCTCTCTAACTCTAGCTCTCCAACTCTAGCTCTCTAACTCTAGCTCTATAACTCTAGCTCTATAACTCTAGGTCTCCAACTCTAGCTCTCTAACTCTAGCTCTCTAACTCTCCAACTCTAGCTCTCCAACTCTAGTTCTCCAACTCTAGTTCTCCAACTCTCATTCTCCAACTCTAGCTCTCCAACTCTAGCTCTCTAACTCTAGCTCTCTAACTCTAGCTCTCTAACTCTCCAACTCTAGTTCTCCAACTCTAGTTCTCCTAATCTAGCTCTCCAACTCTAGCTCTCCAACTCTAGCTCTCCAACTCTAGCTCTCTAACTCTCCAACTCTAGCTCTCCAACTCTAGCTCTCCAAATCTAGCTCTCCAACTCTAGCTCTCCAACTCTAGCTCTCCAACTCTAGCTCTCCAACTCTAGCTCTCCAACTCTAGCTCTCTAACTCTAGCTCTCTAACTCTAGCTCTCTAACTCTAGCTCTCTAACTCTAGCTCTCTAGCTCTCCAACTCTAGCTCTCCAAATCTAGCTCTCCAAATCTAGCTCTCCAAATCTAGCTCTCCAACTCTAGCTCTCCAACTCTAGCTCTCCGACTCTAGCTCCAAATCTAGCTCTCTAACTCTAGCTCTCCAACTCTAGCTCTCCAACTCTAGCTCTCTAACTCTAGCTCTATAACTCTAGCTCTATAACTCTAGGTCTCCAACTCTAGCTCTCTAACTCTAGCTCTCTAACTCTCCAACTCTAGTTCTCCAACTCTAGTTCTCCAACTCTAGTTCTCCAACTCTAGTTCTCCAACTCTAGTTCTCCTACTCTAGCTCTCCAACTCTAGCTCTCTAACTTTAGCTCTCTAACTCTAGCTCTCTAACTCTCCAACTCTAGTTCTCCAACTCTAGTTCTCCAAATCTAGCTCTCCAACTCTAGCTCTCCAACTCTAGCTCTCCAACTCTAGCTCTCTAACTCTCCAACTCTAGCTCTCCAACTCTAGCTCTCCAAATCTAGCTCTCCAACTCTAGCTCTCCAACTCTAGCTCTCCAACTCTAGCTCTCCAACTCTAGCTCTCCAACTCTAGTTCTCCAACTCTAGCTCTCCAACTCTAGCTCTCCAACTCTAGCTCTCCAACTCTAGCTCTCTAACTCTAGCTCTCTAACTCTAGCTCTCTAACTCTAGCTCTCTAACTCTCCAACTCTAGTTCTCCAACTCTAGTTCTCCAACTCTAGTTCTCCAACTCTAGCTCTCCAACTCTAGCTCTCCAACTCTAGCTCTCCAACTCTAGCTCTCTAACTCTAGCTCTCTAACTCTAGCTCTCTAACTCTAGCTCTCTAACTCTCCAACTCTAGCTCTCCAACTCTAGCTCTCCAAATCTAGCTCTCCAAATCTAGCTCTCCAACTCTAGCTCTCCAACTCTAGCTCTCCAACTCTAGCTCTCTAACTCTAGCTCTCTAACTCTAGCTATCTAACTCTAGCTCTCTAACTCTAGCTCTCTAACTCTCCAACTCTAGCTCTCCAACTCTAGCTCTCCAAATCTAGCTCTCCAAATCTAGCTCTCCAACTCTAGCTCTCCAACTCTAGTTCTCCAACTCTAGTTCTCCAACTCTAGTTCTCCAACTCTAGCTCTCCAACTCTAGCTCTCCAACTCTAGCTCTCTAACTCTAGCTCTCCAACTCTAGCTCTCCAACTCTAGCTCTCTAACTCTAGCTCTCTAACTCTAGCTCTCCAATTCTAGCTCTATAACTCTAGCTCTCTAACTCTAGCTCTCCAATTCTAGCTCTCCAGCTCTAGCTCTCCAACTCTAGTTCTCTAACTCTAGCTCTCTAACTCTAGCTCTCTAACTCTAGCTCTCTAACTCTCCAACTCTAGCTCTCCAAATCTAGCTCTCCAACTCTAGCTCTCTAACTCTAGCTCTCTAACTCTAGCTCTCCAACTCTAGCTCTCCAACTCTAGCTCTCCAACTCTAGCTCTCTAACCCTAGCTCTCTAACTTTACCTCTCCAACTCTAGCTCTCCAACTCTAGCTCTCTAACTCTAGCTCTCCAACTCTAACTCTCCAACTCTAGCTCTCTAATTCTAGCTCTCTAACTCTAGCTCTCCAACTCTAGTTCTCTAACTCTAGCTCTCTAACTCTAGCTCTCTAACTCTCCAACTCTAGTTCTCCAACTCTAGTTCTCCAACTCTAGCTCTCCAACTCTAGCTCTCCAACTCTAGCTCTCCAACTCTAGCTCTCCAACTCTAGCTCTCTAACTCTAGCTCTCCAAATCTAGCTCTCCAACTCTAGCTCTCTAACTCTAGCTCTCCAACTCTAGCTCTCCAACTCTAGCTCTCTAACTCTAGCTCTCCAACTCTAGCTCTCCAACTCTAGCTCTCTAACTCTAGCTCTCCAACTCTAGCTCTCTAACTCTAGCTCTCTAACTCTCCAACTCTAGCTCTCCAACTCTAGCTCTCCAAATCTAGCTCTCCAACTCTAGCTCTCCAACTCTAGCTCTCCAACTCTAGCTCTCCAACTCTAGCTCTCCAACTCTAGCTCTCCAACTCTAGCTCTCCAACTCTCTAGCTCTCCAACTCTAGCTCTCTAACTCTAGCTCTCCAACTCTAGCTCTCTAACTCTAGCTCTAACTCTAGCTCTCCAACTCTAGCTCTCCAACTCTAGCTCTCCAACTCTAGCTCTCCAAATCTAGCTCTCCAACTCTAGCTCTCCAACTCTAGCTCTCTAACTCTAGCTCTCTAACTCTAGCTCTCCAAATCTAGCTCTCCAACTCTAGCTCTCCAACTCTAGCTCTCCAACTCTAGCTCTCCAACTCTAGCTCTCCAAATCTAGCTCTCCAACTCTAGCTCTCCAACTCTAGCTCTCCAACTCTAGCTCTCCAACTCTAGTTCTCCAACTCTAGCTCTCCAACTCTAGCTCTCCAACTCTAGCTCTCTAACTCTAGCTCTCTAACTCTAGCTCTCCAAATCTACTCTCCAACTCTAGCTTCTCCAACTCTAGTTCTCCAACTCTAGCTCTCCAACTCTAGCTCTCCAACTCTAGCTCTCCAACTCTAGCTCTCTAACTCTAACTCTCTAACTCTAGCTCTCTAACTCTAGCTCTCTAACTCTAGCTCTCCAACTCTAGCTCTCCAAAACTCTAGCTCTCCAAATCTAGCTCTCCAACTCTAGCTCTCCAACTCTAGTTCTCCAACTCTAGTTCTCCAACTCTAGCTCTCTAACTCTAGCTCTCTAACTCTCAACTCTAGCTCTCTAACTCTAGCTCTCTAACTCTAGCTCTAGCTCTCTAACTCTAGCTCTCTAAATCTAGCTCTCCAACTCTAGCTCTCCAACTCTAGCTCTCAAACTCTAGCTCTCTAAATCTCCAACTCTAGCTCTCCAACTCTAGCTCTCTAACTCTAGCTCTCCAACTCTAACTCTCCAACTCTAGCTCTCTAATTCTAGCTCTCTAACTCTAGCTCTCCAACTCTAGTTCTCTAACTCTAGCTCTCTAACTCTAGCTCTCCAACTCTAGTTCTCCAACTCTAGTTCTCCAACTCTAGCTCTCCAACTCTAGCTCTCCAACTCTAGCTCTCCAACTCTAGCTCTATAACTCTAGCTCTCTAACTCTAGCTCTCCAAATCTAGCTCTCCAACTCTAGCTCTCTAACTCTAGCTCTCCAATTCTAGCTCTATAACTCTAGCTCTCTAACTCTAGCTCTCCAATTCTAGCTCTCCAACTCTAGCTCTCTAACTCTAGCTCTCCAACTCTAGCTCTCTAACTCTAGCTCTCTAACTCTCCAACTCTAGCTCTCCAACTCTAGCTCTCCAAATCTAGCTCTCCAAATATAGCGCTCCAACTCTAGCTCTCTAACTCTAGCTCTCCAATTCTAGCTCTATAACTCTAGCTCTCTAACTCTAGCTCTCCAATTCTAGCTCTCCAACTCTAGCTCTCTAACTCTAGCTCTCCAACTCTAGCTCTCTAACTCTAGCTCTCTAACTCTCCAACTCTAGCTCTCCAACTCTAGCTCTCCAACTCTAGCTCTCCAAATCTAGCTCTCCAAATATAGCGCTCCAACTCTAGCTCTCTAACTCTAGCTCTCTAACTCTAGCTCTCCAAATCTAGCTCTCCAACTCTAGCTCTCCAACTCTAACTCTCCAACTCTAGCTCTCCAACTCTAGCTCTCCAAATCTAGCTCTCCAACTCTAGCTCTCCAACTCTAGCTCTCAAACTCTAGCTCTCCAACTCTAGTTCTCCAACTCTAGTTCTCCAACTCTAGCTCTCCAACTCTAGCTCTCTAACTCTAGCTCTCTAACTCTAGCTCTCTAACTCTCCAACTCTAGTTCTCCAAATCTTGCTCTCAAACTCTAGCTCTCCAACTCTAGCTCCCCAACTCTAGCTCCCCAACTCTAGCTCTCTAACTCTAGCTCTCTAACTCTAGCTCTCTAACTCTAGCTCTCTAACTCTCCAACTCTAGCTCTCCAAATCTAGCTCTCCAAATCTAGCTCTCCAACTCTAGCTCTCCAACTCTAGTTCTCCAACTCTAGTTCTCCAACTCTAGCTCTCCAACTCTAGCTCTCTAACTCTACAACTCTAGCTCTCTAACTCTAGCTCTCTAACTCTAGCTCTAGCTCTCTAACTCTAGCTCTCTAAATCTAGCTCTCCAACTCTAGCTCTATAACTCTAGCTCTCAAACTCTAGCTCTCTAAATCTCCAACTATAGCTCTCTAACTCTAGTTTTCCAACTCTAGCTCTCCAAATCTAGCTCTCCAACTCTAGCTCTCTAACTCTAGCTCTCTAACTCTAGCTCTCTAACTCTAGCTCTCTAACTCTAGCTCTCTAACTCTCCAACTCTAGTTCTCCAACTCTAGTTCTCCAACTCTAGCTCTCCAACTCTAGCTCTCCAACTCTAGCTCTCCAACTCTAGCTCTATAACTCTAGCTCTCTAACTCTAGCTCTCTAACTCTAGCTCTCCAAATCTAGCTCTCCAACTCTAGCTCTCTAACTCTAGCTCTCCAGTTCTAGCTCTATAACTCTAGCTCTCTAACTCTAGCTCTCCAATTCTAGCTCTCCAACTCTAGCTCTCTAACTCTAGCTCTCCAACTCTAGCTCTCTAACTCTCCAACTCTAGCTCTCCAACTCTAGCTCTCCAAATCTAGCTCTCCAAATATAGCGCTCCAACTCTAGCTCTCTAACTCTAGCTCTCCAATTCTAGCTCTATAACTCTAGCTCTCTAACTCTAGCTCTCCAATTCTAGCTCTCCAACTCTAGCTCTCTAACTCTAGCTCTCCAACTCTAGCTCTCTAACTCTAGCTCTCTAACTCTCCAACTCTAGCTCTCCAACTCTAGCTCTACAAATCTAGCTCTCCAAATATAGCGCTCCAACTCTAGCTCTCTAACTCTAGCTCTCCAAATCTAGCTCTCCAAATCTAGCTCTCCAAATCTAGCTCTCCAACTCTAGCTCTCTAAATCTCCAACTATAGCTCTCTAACTAGCTTTCCAACTCTAGCTCTCCAAATCTAGCTCTCCAAATCTAGCTCTCCAACTCTAGCTCTCTAACTCTAGCTCTCTAACTCTAGCTCTCCAACTCTAGCTCTCTAACTCTAGCTCTCCAACTCTAGCTCTCCAACTCTAGCTCTCCAAATCTAGCTCTCCAACTCTAGCTCTCTAACTCTAGCTCTCTAACTCTAGCTCTCCAACTCTAGCTCTCCAACTCTAGCTCTCTAACTCTAGCTCTCCAACTCTAGCTCTCTAACTCTAGCTCTCTAACTCTCCAACTCTAGCTCTCCAACTCTAGCTCTCCAAATCTAGCTCTCCACATCTAGCTCTCCAACTCTAGCTCTCTAACTCTAGCTCTCTAACTCTAGCTCTCTAACTCTAGCTCTATAACTCTAGCTCTCTAACTCTAGCTCTCTAACTCTATCTCTCTAACTCTAGCTCTCCAACTCTAGCTCTCTAACTCTAGCTCTCTAACTCTCCAACTCTAGCTCTCCAACTCTAGTTCTCCAACTCTAGTTCTCCAACTCTAGCTCTCCAACTCTAGCTCTCCAACTCTAGCTCTCTAACTCTAGCTCTCTAACTCTCCAACTCTAGCTCTCCAACTCTAGCTCTCCAAATCTAGCTCTCCAAATCTAGCTCTCCAACTCTAGCTCTCTAACTCTAGCTCTCCAACTCTAGCTCTCCAACTCTAGCTCTCTAACTCTCCAACTCTAGCTCTCCAACTCTAGCTCTCCAACTCTAGCTCTCTAACTCTAGCTCTCTAACTCTAGCTCTCTAACTCTAGCTCTATAACTCTAGCTCTCTAACTCTAGCTCTCTAACTCTATCTCTCTAACTCTAGCTCTCCAACTCTAGCTCTCTAACTCTAGCTCTCTAACTCTCCAACTCTAGCTCTCCAACTCTAGTTCTCCAACTCTAGTTCTCCAACTCTAGCTCTCCAACTCTAGCTCTCCAACTCTAGCTCTCTAACTCTAGCTCTCTAACTCTCCAACTCTAGCTCTCCAACTCTAGCTCTCCAAATCTAGCTCTCCAAATCTAGCTCTCCAACTCTAGCTCTCTAACTCTAGCTCTCCAACTCTAGCTCTCCAACTCTAGCTCTCTAACTCTCCAACTCTAGCTCTCCAACTCTAGCTCTCCAACTCTAGCTCTCCAACTCTAGCTCTCCAACTCTAGTTCTCCAACTCTAGTTCTCCAACTCTAGCTCTCCAACTCTAGCTCTCCAACTCTAGCTCTCCAACTCTAGCTCTCCAACTCTAGCTCTCTAACTCTAGCACTCTAGCTCTCCAACTCTAGCTCTCCAACTCTAGCTCTCCAACTCTAGCTCTCCAACTCTAGCTCTCCAACTCTAGCTCTCTAACTCTAGCACTCTAGCTCTCCAACTCTAGCTCTCCAACTCTAGCTCTCCAACTCTAGCTCTCCAACTCTAGCTCTCTAACTCTAGCTCTCTAACTCTCCAAATCTAGCTCTCCAACTCTAGCTCTCTAACTCTAGCTCTCTAACTCTAGCTCTCTAACTCTATCTCTCTAACTCTAGCTCTCTAACTCTAGCTCTCTAACTCTAGCTCTCTAACTCTCCAACTCTAGCTCTCCAACTCTAGTTCTCCAACTCTAGTTCTCCAACTCTAGCTCTCCAACTCTAGCTCTCCAACTCTAGCTCTCCAACTCTAGCTCTCCAACTCTAGCTCTCTAACTCTAGCTCTCTAACTCTAGCTATCTAACTCTCCAACTCTAGCTCTCCAACTCTAGCTCTCCAAATCTAGCTCTCCAACTCTAGTTCTCCAACTCTAGTTCTCCAACTCTAGCTCTCCAACTCTAGCTCTCCAACTCTAGCTCTCTAACTCTAGCACTCTAGTTCTCCAACTCTAGTTCTCCAACTCTAGCTCTCCAACTCTAGCTCTCCAACTCTAGCTCTCCAACTCTAGCTCTCCAACTCTAGCTCTCCAACTCTTGCTCTCCAACTCTTGCTCTCCAACTCTTGCTCTCCAACTCTAGCTCTCCAACTCTAGCTCTCCAACTCTAGCTCTCTAACTCTAGTTCTCCAACTCTAGTTCTCCAACTCTAGCTCTCCAACTCTAGCTCTCCAACTCTAGCTCTCCAACTCTAGCTCTCTAACTCTAGCTATCTAACTCTCCAACTCTAGCTCTCCAACTCTAGCTCTCCAAATCTAGCTCTCCAACTCTAGCTCTCTAACTCTAGCTCTCTAACTCTAGCTCTCCAACTCTAGCTCTCTAACTCTAGCTCTCTAACTCTAGCTCTCTAACTCTCCAACTCTAGCTCTCCAACTCTAGCTCTCCAACTCTAGTTCTCCAACTCTAGTTCTCCAACTCTAGCTCTCCAACTCTAGCTCTCCAACTCTAGCTCTCCAACTCTAGCTCTCTAACTCTAGCACTCTAGTTCTCCAACTCTAGTTCTCCAACTCTAGCTCTCCAACTCTAGCTCTCCAACTCTAGCTCTCCAACTCTAGCTCTCCAACTCTTGCTCTCCAACTCTTGCTCTCCAACTCTAGCTCTCCAACTCTAGCTCTCCAACTCTAGCTCTCCAAATCTAGCTCTCCAAATCTAGCTCTCCAACTCTAGCTCTCCAACTCTAGCTCTCCAAACTCTAGCTCTCCAACTCTAGCTCTCCAACTCTAGCTCTCTAACTCTAGCTCTCTAACTCTAGCTCTCTAACTCTCCAACTCTAGCTCTCCAACTCTAGCTCTCCAAATCTAGCTCTCCAAATCTAGCTCTCCAAATCTAGCTCTCCAACTCTAGCTCTCCAACTCTAGTTCTCCAACTCTAGTTCTCCAACTCTAGTTCTCCAACTCTAGCTCCCCAACTCTAGCTCTCCAACTCTAGCTCTCTAACTCTAGCTCTCTAACTCTAGCTCTCTAACTCTAGCTCTCTAACTCTAGCTCTCTAACTCTCCAACTCTAGTTCTCCAACTCTAGCTATCCAACTCTAGCTCTCCAACTCTAGCTCTCCAACTCTAGCTCTCCAACTCTAGCTCTCCAAATCTAGCTGTCCAAATCTAGCTCTCCAAATCTAGCTCTCCAAATCTAGCTCTCCAACTCTAGCTATCCAACTCTAGCTATCCAACTCTAGCTCTCCAACTCTAGCTCTCCAACTCTAGCTCTCCAACTCTTGCTCTCCAACTCTAGCTCTCCAACTCTAGCTCTCTAACTCTAGCTCTCCAACTCTAGCTCTCCAACTCTAGCTCTCTAACTCTAGCTCTCCAACTCTAGCTCTCCAACTCTAGCTCTCCAACTCTAGCTCTCTAACTCTATCTCTCTAACTCTCCAACTCTAGCTCTCCAACTCTAGCTCTCCAAATCTAGTTCTCCAACTCTAGTTCTCCAACTCTAGTTCACCAACTCTAGCTCTCCAACTCTAGCTCTCCAAATCTAGCTCTCCAAATCTAGCTCTCCAAATCTAGCTCTCCAACTCTAGCTCTCTAACTCTAGCTCTCCAACTCTAGTTCTCCAACTCTAGTTCTCCAACTCTAGCTCTCCAACTCTAGCTCTCCAACTCTAGCTCTCCAACTCTAGCTCTCTAACTCTAGCTCTCTAACTCTAGCTCTCCAACTCTAGCTCTCTAACTCTCCAACTCTAGCTCTCCAACTCTAGCTCTCCAAATCTAGCTCTCCAAATCTAGCTCTCCAAACTCTAGCTCTCTAACTCTCTCTAACTCTAGCTCTCCAACTCTAGCTCTCCAACTCTAGCTCTCTAACTCTAGCTCTCTAACTCTCCAACTCTAGCACTCCAACTCTAGCACTCCAACTCTAGTTCTCCAACTCTAGTTCTCCAACTCTAGTTCTCCAACTCTAGTTCTCCAACTCTAGCTCTCCAACTCTAGCTCTCCAACTCTAGCTCTCTAACTCTAGCTCTCTAACTCTAGCTATCTAACTCTCCAACTCTAGCTCTCCAACTCTAGCTCTCCAAATCTAGCTCTCCAAATCTAGCTCTCCAAATCTAGCTCTCCAACTCTAGCTCTCTAACTCTAGCTCTCCAACTCTAGCTCTCTAACTCTAGCTCTCTAACTCTCCAACTCTAGCTCTCCAACTCTAGCTCTCCAACTCTAGCTCTCCAACTCTAGTTCTCCAACTCTAGCTCTCCAACTCTAGCTCTCCAACTCTAGCTCTCCAACTCTAGTTCTCCAACTCTAGTTCTCCAACTCTAGCTCTCCAACTCTAGCTCTCCAACTCTAGCTCTCCAACTCTAGCTCTCTAACTCTAGCTCTCTAACTCTAGCTCTCCAACTCTAGCTCTCTAACTCTCCAACTCTAGCTCTCCAACTCTAGCTCTCCAAATCTAGCTCTCCAAATCTAGCTCTCTAACTCTAGCTCTCTAACTCTAGCTCTCTAACTCTAGCTCTCTAACTCTAGCTCTCTAACTCTAGCTCTCCAACTCTAGCTCTCTAACTCTAGCTCTCTAACTCTCCAACTCTAGCTCTCCAACTCTAGTTCTCCAACTCTAGTTCTCCAACTCTAGTTCTCCAACTCTAGCTCTCCAACTCTAGCTCTCTAACTCTAGCTATCTAACTCTCCAACTCTAGCTCTCCAACTCTAGCTCTCCAAATCTAGCTCTCCAAATCTAGCTCTCCAAATCTAGCTCTCCAACTCTAGCTCTCTAACTCTAGCTCTCCAACTCTAGCTCTCTAACTCTAGCTCTCTAACTCTCCAACTCTAGCTCTCCAACTCTAGCTCTCCAACTCTAGCTCTCCAACTCTAGTTCTCCAACTCTAGTTCTCCAACTCTAGCTCTCCAACTCTAGCTCTCCAACTCTAGCTCTCTAACTCTAGCACTCTAGTTCTCCAACTCTAGCTCTCCAACTCTAGCTCTCCAACTCTAGCTCTCCAACTCTAGCTCTCCAACTCTTGCTCTCCAACTCTAGCTCTCCAACTCTAGCTCTCCAACTCTAGCTCTCTAACTCTAGCTCTCTAACTCTCCAACTCTAGTTCTCCAACTCTAGTTCTCCAACTCTAGTTCTCCAACTCTAGCTCTCCAACTCTAGCTCTCTAACTCTAGCTATCTAACTCTCCAACTCTAGCTCTCCAACTCTAGCTCTCCAACTCTAGCTCTCCAAATCTAGCTCTCCAACTCTAGCTCTCTAACTCTAGCTCTCCAACTCTAGCTCTCTAACTCTAGCTCTCTAACTCTCCAACTCTAGCTCTCCAACTCTAGCTCTCCAACTCTAGTTCTCCAACTCTAGTTCTCCAACTCTAGCTCTCCAACTCTAGCTCTCCAACTCTATCTCTCTAACTCTAGCTCTCTAACTCTAGCACTCTAGTTCTCCAACTCTAGTTCTCCAACTCTAGCTCTCCAACTCTAGCTCTCCAACTCTAGCTCTCCAACTCTTGCTCTCCAACTCTTGCTCTCCAACTCTAGCTCTCCAGCTCTAGCTCTCCAACTCTAGCTCTCCAAATCTAGCTCTCCAAATCTAGCTCTCCAACTCTAGCTCTATAACTCTAGCTCTCCAACTCTAGCTCTCCAACTCTAGCTCTCTAACTCTAGCTCTCTAACTCTAGCTCTCTAACTCTCCAACTCTAGCTCTCCAACTCTAGCTCTCCAAATCTAGCTCTCCAAATCTAGCTCTCCAAATCTAGCTCTCCAACTCTAGCTCTCCAACTCTAGCTCTCCAACTCTAGTTCTCCAACTCTAGTTCTCCAACTCTAGTTCTCCAACTCTAGCTCCCCAACTCTAGCTCTCCAACTCTAGCTCTCTAACTCTAGCTCTCTAACTCTAGCTCTCTAACTCTCCAACTCTAGTTCTCCAACTCTAGCTATCCAACTCTAGCTCTCCAACTCTAGCTCTCCAACTCTTGCTCTCCAACTCTAGCTCTCCAACTCTAGCTCTCCAAATCTAGCTCTCCAAATCTAGCTCTCCAAATCTAGCTCTCCAAATCTAGCTCTCTAACTCTCCAACTCTAGCTATCCAACTCTAGCTCTCCAACTCTAGCTCTCCAACTCTAGCTCTCCAACTCTTGCTCTCCAACTCTAGCTCTCCAACTCTAGCTCTCTAACTCTAGCTCTCTAACTCTAGCTCTCCAACTCTAGCTCTCCAACTCTAGCTCTCTAACTCTAGCTCTCTAACTCTAGCTCTCCAACTCTAGCTCTCCAACTCTAGCTCTCTAACTCTATCTCTCTAACTCTCCAACTCTAGCTCTCCAACTCTAGCTCTCCAACTCTAGCTCTCTAACTCTATCTCTCTAACTCTCCAACTCTAGCTCTCCAACTCTAGCTCTCCAAATCTAGCTCTCCAAATCTAGCTCTCCAAATCTAGCTCTCCAAATCTAGCTCTCCAACTCTAGCTCTCTAACTCTAGCTCTCTAACTCTAGCTCTCCAACTCTAGCTCTCTAACTCTAGCTCTCTAACTCTAGCTCTCTAACTCTCCAACTCTAGGTCTCCAACTCTAGCTCTCCAACTCTAGTTCTCCAACTCTAGTTCTCCAACTCTAGCTCTCCAACTCTAGCTCTCCAACTCTATCTCTCTAACTCTAGCTCTCTAACTCTAGCACTCTAGTTCTCCAACTCTAGTTCTCCAACTCTAGCTCTCCAACTCTAGCTCTCCAACTCTAGCTCTCCAACTCTTGCTCTCCAACTCTTGCTCTCCAACTCTAGCTCTCCAACTCTAGCTCTCCAAATCTAGCTCTCCAAATCTAGCTCTCCAAATCTAGCTCTATAACTCTAGCTCTATAACTCTAGCTCTCCAACTCTAGCTCTCTAACTCTAGCTCTCTAACTCTAGCTCTCCAACTCTAGCTCTCCAACTCTAGCTCTCTAACTCTAGCTCTCTAACTCTATCTCTCTAACTCTCCAACTCTAGCTCTCCAACTCTAGCTCTCCAACTCTAGCTCTCTAACTCTATCTCTCTAACTCTCCAACTCTAGCTCTCCAACTCTAGCTCTCCAAATCTAGCTCTCCAAATCTAGCTCTCCAAATCTAGCTCTCCAAATCTAGCTCTCCAAATCTAGCTCTCCAACTCTAGCTCTCCAACTCTAGCTCTCCAACTCTAGCTCTCTAACTCTAGCTCTCTAACTCTAGCTCTCTAACGCTAGCTCTCCAACTCTAGCTCTCCAACTCTAGCTCTCCAACTCTAGCTCTCCAACTCTAGCTCTCCAACTCTAGTTCTCCAACTCTAGTTCTCCAACTCTAGCTCTCCAACTCTAGCTCTCCAACTCTAGTCTCCAACTCTAACTCTAGCTCTCTAACTCTAGCACTCTAGTTCTCCAACTCTAGTTCTCCAACTCTAGCTCTCCAACTCTAGTTCTCCAACTCTAGTTCTCCAACTCTAGCTCTCCAACTCTAGCTCTCCAACTCTAGCTCTCTAACTCTAGCACTCTAGTTCTCCAACTCTAGTTCTCCAACTCTAGCTCTCCAACTCTAGCTCTCCAACTCTAGCTCTCCAACTCTAGCTCTCCAACTCTTGCTCTCCAACTCTAGCTCTCCAACTCTAGCTCTCCAACTCTAGCTCTCTAACTCTAGCTATCTAACTCTCCAACTCTAGCTCTCCAACTCTAGCTCTCCAAATCTAGCTCTCCAACTCTAGCTCTCTAACTCTAGCTCTCCAACTCTAGCTCTCTAACTCTAGCTCTCTAACTCTAGCTCTCTAACTCTCCAACTCTAGCTCTCCAACTCTAGCTCTCCAACTCTAGTTCTCCAACTCTAGTTCTCCAACTCTAGCTCTCCAACTCTAGCTCTCCAACTCTATCTCTCTAACTCTAGCTCTCTAACTCTAGCACTCTAGCTCTCCAACTCTAGCTCTCCAACTCTAGTTCTCCAACTCTAGTTCTCCAACTCTAACTCTCCAACTCTAGCTCTCCAACTCTAGCTCTCCAACTCTAGTTCTCCAACTCTAGTTCTCCAACTCTAGCTCTCTAACTCTAGCTCTCTAACTCTAGCTCTCTAACTCTAGCTCTCTAACTCTCCAACTCTAGCTCTCCAACTCTAGCTCTCCAACTCTAGTTCTCCAACTCTAGTTCTCCAACTCTAGCTCTCCAACTCTAGCTCTCCAACTCTAGCTCTCCAACTCTAGCTCTCCAACTCTAGCTCTCCAACTCTAGCTCTCCAACTCTAGCTCTCCAACTCTAGCTCTCCAACTCTTGCTCTCCAACTCTTGCTCTCCAACTCTAGCTCTCCAACTCTAGCTCTCCAAATCTAGCTCTCCAAATCTAGCTCTCCAAATCTAGCTCTCCAACTCTAGCTCTATAACTCTAGCTCTCCAACTCTAGCTCTCCAACTCTAGCTCTCTAACTCTAGCTCTCTAACTCTAGCTCTCTAACTCTCCAACTCTAGCTCTCCAACTCTAGCTCTCCAAATCTAGCTCTCCAAATCTAGCTCTCCAAATCTAGCTCTCCAAATCTAGCTCTCCAACTCTAGTTCTCCAACTCTAGTTCTCCAACTCTAGTTCTCCAACTCTAGCTCCCCAACTCTAGCTCTCCAACTCTAGCTCTCTAACTCTAGCTCTCTAACTCTAGCTCTCTAACTCTCCAACTCTAGTTCTCCAACTCTAGCTATCCAACTCTAGCTCTCCAACTCTAGCTCTCCAACTCTTGCTCTCCAACTCTAGCTCTCCAACTCTAGCTCTCCAAATCTAGCTCTCCAAATCTAGCTCTCCAAATCTAGCTCTCCAAATCTAGCTCTCTAACTCTCCAACTCTAGCTATCCAACTCTAGCTCTCCAACTCTACCTCTCCAACTCTTGCTCTCCAACTCTAGCTCTCCAACTCTAGCTCTCTAACTCTAGCTCTCCAACTCTAGCTCTCCAACTCTAGCTCTCTAACTCTAGCTCTCTAACTCTAGCTCTCCAACTCTAGCTCTCCAACTCTAGCTCTCTAACTCTATCTCTCTAACTCTCCAACTCTAGCTCTCCAACTCTAGCTCTCCAAATCTAGCTCTCCAAATCTAGCTCTCCAAATCTAGCTCTCCAAATCTAGCTCTCTAACTCTCCAACTCTAGCTATCCAACTCTAGCTCTCCAAATCTAGCTCTCCAAATCTAGCTCTCCAAATCTAGCTCTCCAAATCTAGCTCTCCAAATCTAGCTCTCCAACTCTAGCTCTCTAACTCTAGCTCTCCAACTCTAGCTCTCTAACTCTAGCTCTCTAACTCTAGCTCTCTAACTCTCCAACTCTAGCTCTCCAACTCTAGCTCTCCAACTCTAGCTCTCCAAGTCTAGTTCTCCAACTCTAGTTCTCCAACTCTAGCTCTCCAACTCTATCTCTCTAACTCTAGCTCTCTAACTCTAGCACTCTAGTTCTCCAACTCTAGTTCTCCAACTCTAGCTCTCCAACTCTAGTTCTCCAACTCTAGTTCTCCAACTCTAGCTCTCCAACTCTAGCTCTCCAACTCTAGCTCTCCAACTCTAGCTCTCTAACTCTAGCACTCTAGTTCTCCAACTCTAGTTCTCCAACTCTAGCTCTCCAACTCTAGCTCTCCAACTCTAGCTCTCCAACTCTAGCTCTCCAACTCTTGCTCTCCAACTCTAGCTCTCCAACTCTAGCTCTCCAACTCTAGCTCTCTAACTCTAGCTCTCTAACTCTCCAACTCTAGTTCTCCAACTCTAGTTCTCCAACTCTAGTTATCCAACTCTAGCTCTCCAACTCTAGCTCTCTAACTCTAGCTATCTAACTCTCCAACTCTAGCTCTCCAACTCTAGCTCTCCAAATCTAGCTCTCCAAATCTAGCTCTCCAACTCTAGCTCTCTAACTCTAGCTCTCCAACTCTAGCTCTCCAACTCTAGCTCTCTAACTCTAGCTCTCTAACTCTAGCTCTCTAACTCTCCAACTCTAGCTCTCCAACTCTAGCTCTCCAACTCTAGTTCTCCAACTCTAGTTCTCCAACTCTAGCTCTCCAACTCTAGCTCTCCAACTCTATCTCTCTAACTCTATCTCTCTAACTCTAGCACTCTAGTTCTCCAACTCTAGTTCTCCAACTCTAGCTCTCCAACTCTAGCTCTCCAACTCTAGCTCTCCAACTCTAGCTCTCCAACTCTTGCTCTCCAACTCTTGCTCTCCAACTCTAGCTCTCCAACTCTAGCTCTCCAACTCTAGCTCTCTAACTCTAGCTCTCTAACTCTAGCTCTCTACCTCTCCAACTCTAGCTCTCCAACTCTAGCTCTCCAAATCTAGCTCTCCAAATCTAGCTCTCCAAATCTAGCTCTCCAAATCTAGCTCTCCAACTCTAGCTCTCCAACTCTAGTTCTCCAACTCTAGTTCTCCAACTCTAGTTCTCCAACTCTAGCTCCCCAACTCTAGCTCTCCAACTCTAGCTCTCTAACTCTAGCTCTCTAACTCTAGCTCTCTAACTCTCCAACTCTAGTTCTCCAACTCTAGCTATCCAACTCTAGCTCTCCAACTCTAGCTCTCCAACTCTTGCTCTCCAACTCTAGCTCTCCAACTCTAGCTCTCCAAATCTAGCTCTCCAAATCTAGCTCTCCAAATCTAGCTCTCTAACTCTCCAACTCTAGCTATCCAACTCTAGCTCTCCAACTCTAGCTCTCCAACTCTTGCTCTCCAACTCTAGCTCTCCAACTCTAGCTCTCTAACTCTAGCTCTCCAACTCTAGCTCTCCAACTCTAGCTCTCTAACTCTAGCTCTCTAACTCTAGCTCTCTAACTCTCCAACTCTAGCTCTCCAACTCTAGCTCTCCAACTCTAGTTCTCCAACTCTAGTTCTCCAACTCTAGCTCTCCAACTCTAGCTCTCCAACTCTATCTCTCTAACTCTAGCTCTCTAACTCTAGCACTCTAGTTCTCCAACTCTAGTTCTCCAACTCTAGCTCTCCAACTCTAGCTCTCCAACTCTAGCTCTCCAACTCTAGCTCTCCAACTCTTGCTCTCCAACTCTTGCTCTCCAACTCTAGCTCTCCAACTCTAGCTCTCCAAATCTAGCTCTCCAAATCTAGCTCTCCAAATCTAGCTCTCCAACTCTAGCTCTATAACTCTAGCTCTATACCTCTAGCTCTCCAACTCTAGCTCTCCAACTCTAGCTCTCTAACTCTAGCTCTCCAAATCTAGCTCTCCAAATCTAGCTCTCCAAATCTAGCTCTCCAACTCTAGCTCTCCAACTCTAGTTCTCCAACTCTAGTTCTCCAACTCTAGTTCTCCAACTCTAGCTCCCCAACTCTAGCTCCCCAACTCTAGCTCTCCAACTCTAGCTCTCTAACTCTAGCTCTCTAACTCTAGCTCTCTAACTCTCCAACTCTAGCTCTCCAACTCTAGCTCTCCAACTCTTGCTCTCCAACTCTAGCTCTCCAACTCTAGCTCTCCAACTCTAGCTCTCCAAATCTAGCTCTCCAAATCTAGCTCTCCAAATCTAGCTCTCCAAATCTAGCTCTCTAGCTCTCCAACTCTAGCTCTCCAACTCTAGCTCTCCAACTCTAGCTCTCCAACTCTAGCTCTCCAACTCTTGCTCTCCAACTCTAGCTCTCCAACTCTAGCTCTCTAACTCTAGCTCTCCAACTCTAGCTCTCCAACTCTAGCTCTCTAACTCTAGCTCTCTAACTCTAGCTCTCCAACTCTAGCTCTCCAACTCTAGCTCTCTAACTCTATCTCTCTAACTCTCCAACTCTAGCTCTCCAACTCTAGCTCTCCAACTCTAGCTCTCCAACTCTAGCTCTCTAACTCTATCTCTCTAACTCTCCAACTCTAGCTCTCCAACTCTAGCTCTCCAACTCTAGCTCTCCAAATCTAGCTCTCCAACTCTACCTCTCCAACTCTAGCTCTCCAACTCTAGCTCTCCAAATCTATCTCTCTAACTCTAGCTCTCTAACTCTAGCTCTCCAACTTTAGCTCTCCAACTCTAGCTCTCCAACTCTAGCTCTCCAACTCTAGCTCTCCAACTCTAGCTCTCTAACTCTAGCTCTCCAACTCTAGCTCTCCAACTCTAGCTCTCCAACTCTAGCTCTCCAACTCTAGCTCTCCAAATCTAGCTCTCCAACTCTAGCTCTCCAACTCTAGCTCTCCAACTCTAGTTCTCCAACTCTAGTTCTCCAACTCTAGTTCTCCAACTCTAGCTCTCCAACTCTAGCTCTCTAACTCTAGCTCTCTAACTCTAGCTCTCTAACTCTAGCTCTCTAACTCTCCAACTCTAGTTCTCCAACTCTAGCTATCCAACTCTAGCTCTCCAACTCTAGCTCTCCAACTCTTGCTCTCCAACTCTTGCTCTCCAACTCTAGCTCTCCAACTCTAGCTCTCCAACTCTAGCTCTCCAAATCTAGCTCTCCAAATCTAGCTCTCCAAATCTAGCTCTCCAACTCTAGCTCTCCAACTCTAGCTCTCCAACTCTAGCTCTCCAACTCTAGCTCTCCAACTCTAGCTCTCCAACTCTAGCTCTCCAACTCTAGCTCTCCAACTCTAGCTCTCCAACTCTAGCTCTCCAAATCTAGCTCTCCAACTCTAGCTCTCCAACTCTACCTCTCCAACTCTAGCTCTCCAACTCTAGCTCTCCAAATCTAGCTCTATAACTCTATCTCTCTAACTCTAGCTCTCTAACTCTAGCTCTCTAACTCTAGCTCTCCAACTCTAGCTCTCCAACTCTATCTCTCCAAATCTAGCTCTCCAAATCTAGCTCTCCAAATCTAGCTCTCCAACTCTAGCTCTCCAACTCTAGCTCTCTAACTCTAGCTCTCTAACTCTAGCTCTCTAACTCTCCAACTCTAGTTCTCCAACTCTATTTCTCCAAATCTAGCTCTCCAACTCTAGCTTTCCCACTCTAGCTCTCCAACTCTAGCTCTCCAACTCTAGCTCTCCAACTCTAGCTCTCCAACTCTAGCTCTCTAACTCTAGCTCTCCAACTCTAGCTCTCCAACTCTAGCTCTCTAACTCTCCAACTCTAGCTCTCCAACTCTAGCTCTCCAACTCTAGCTCTCCAACTCTAGCTCTCTAACTCTATCTCTCTAACTCTCCAACTCTAGCTCTCCAACTCTAGCTCTCCAAATCTAGCTCTCCAACTCTACCTCTCCAACTCTAGCTCTCCAACTCTAGCTCTCCAAATCTATCTCTCTAACTCTAGCTCTCTAACTCTAGCTCTCTAACTCTAGCTCTCAAACTTTAGCTCTCCAACTCTAGCTCTCCAACTCTAGCTCTCCAACTCTAGCTCTCCAACTCTAGCTCTCTAACTCTAGCTCTCCAACTCTAGCTCTCCAACTCTACTCTCCAACTCTAGCTCTCCAACTCTAGCTCTCCAACTCTAGCTCTCTAACTCTAGCTCTCTAACTCTAGCTCTCTAACTCTAGCTCTCCAACTCTAGCTCTCCAACTCTAGCTCTCCAACTCTAGCTCTCCAAATCTAGCTCTCCAAATCTAGCTCTCCAACTCTAGCTCTCCAACTCTAGCTCTCCAACTCTAGCTCTCTAACTCTAGCTCTCTAACTCTAGCTCTCTAACTCTCCAACTCTAGTTCTCCAACTCTATTTCTCCAAATCTAGCTCTCAAACTCTAGCTTTCCAACTCTAGCTCTCTAACTCTAGCTCTCTAACTCTAGCTCTCTAACTCTAGCTCTCTAACTCTAGCTCTCCAACTCTAGCTCTCCAAATCTAGCTCTCCAAATCTAGCTCTCCAACTCTAGCTCTCCAACTCTAGTTCTCCAACTCTAGTTCTCCAACTCTAGTTCTCCAACTCTAGCTCTCCAACTCTAGCTCTCCAACTCTAGCTCTCTAACTCTAGCTCTCTAACTCTAGCTCTCTAACTCTCCAACTCTAGTTCTCCAACTCTAGCTATCCAACTCTAGCTCTCCAACTCTAGCTCTCCAACTCTAGCTCTCCAACTCTTGCTCTCCAACTCTAGCTCTCCAACTCTAGCTCTCCAAATCTAGCTCTCCAAATCTAGCTCTCCAAATCTAGCTCTCTAACTCTCCAACTCTAGCTATCCAACTCTAGCTCTCCAACTCTAGCTCTCCAACTCTAGCTCTCCAACTCTAGCTCTCTAACTCTAGCTCTCTAACTCTAGCTCTCCAACTCTAGCTCTCCAACTCTAGCTCTCTAACTCTAGCTCTCTAACTCTAGCTCTCCAACTCTAGCTCTCCAACTCTAGCTCTCTAACTCTAGCTCTCCAACTCTAGCTCTCCAAATCTATCTCTCTAACTCTAGCTCTCTAACTCTAGCTCTCCAACTTTAGCTCTCCAACTCTAGCTCTCCAACTCTAGCTCTCCAACTCTAGCTCTCTAACTCTAGCTCTCTAACTCTAGCTCTCTAACTCTCCAACTCTAGCTCTCCAACTCTAGCTCTCCAAATCTAGCTCTCCAAATCTAGCTCTCCAAATCTAGCTCTCCAAATCTAGCTCTCTAACTCTAGCTCTCCAACTCTAGCTCTCCAAATCTAGCTCTCCAAATCTAGCTCTCCAAATCTAGCTCTCCAAATCTAGCTCTCCAACTCTAACTCTCCAACTCTAGCTCTCCAACTCTAGCTCTCCAAATCTAGCTCTCCAACTCTAGCTCTCCAACTCTAGCTCTCCAACTCTAGCTCTCCAACTCTAGCTCTCCAAATCTAGCTCTATAACTCTAGCTCTCTAACTCTAGCTCTCTAACTCTAGCTCTCCAACTCTAGCTCTCCAACTCTATCTCTCTAACTCTACAACTCTAGCTCTCCAACTCTAGCTCTCTAACTCTAGCTCTCTAACTCTAGCTCTCCAAATCTAGCTCTCCAACTCTAGCTCTCCAAATCTAGCTCTCCAAATCTAGCTCTCCAAATCTAAAATCTAGCTCTCCAACTCTAACTCTCCAACTCTAGCTCTCCAACTCTAGCTCTCCAAATCTAGCTCTCCAACTCTACCTCTCCAACTCTAGCTCTCCAACTCTAGCTCTCCAACTCTAGCTCTCCAAATCTAGCTCTATAACTCTAGCTCTCTAACTCTAGCTCTCTAACTCTAGCTCTCCAACTCTAGCTCTCCAACTCTAGCTCTCCAACTCTAGCTCTCCAACTCTAGCTCTCTAACTCTAGCTCTCTAACTCTAGCTCTCCAACTCTAGCTCTCCAAATCTAGCTCTCCAAATCTAGCTCTCCAAATCTAGCTCTCCAAATCTAGCTCTATAACTCTAGCTCTCCAACTCTAACTCTCCAACTCTAGCTCTCCAACTCTAGCTCTCCAAATCTAGCTCTCCAACTCTACCTCTCCAACTCTAGCTCTCCAACTCTAGCTCTCCAACTCTAGCTCTCCAAATCTAGCTCTATAACTCTATCTCTCTAACTCTAGCTCTCTAACTCTAGCTCTCCAAATCTAGCTCTCCAACTCTAGCTCTCCAACTCTAGCTCTCCTCTAACTCTAGCTCTCCAACTCTAGCTCTCCAACTCTAGCTCTCCAACTCTAGCTCTCCAACTCTAGCTCTCCAACTCTAGCTCTCTAACTCTAGCTCTCTAACTCTAGCTCTCCAACTCTAGCTCTCCAACTCTAGCTCTCTAACTCTAGCTCTCTAACTCTCCAACTCTAGCTCTCCAACTCTAGCTCTCCAACTCTAGCTCTCCAACTCTAGCTCTCCAACTCTAGCTCTCTAACTCTAGCTCTCTAACTCTAGCTCTCCAACTCTAGCTCTCCAACTCTAGCTCTCCAACTCTAGCTCTCCAACTCTAGCTCTCTAACTCTAGCTCTCTAACTCTAGCTCTCTAACTCTCCAACTCTAGCTCTCCAACTCTAGCTCTCCAAATCTAGCTCTCCAAATCTAGCTCTCCAAATCTAGCTCTCCAACTCTAGTTCTCCAACTCTAGTTCTCCAACTCTAGCTCTCCAACTCTAGCTCTCCAACTCTAGCTCTCTAACTCTAGCTCTCTAACTCTAGCTCTCCAAATCTAGCTCTCCAAATCTAGCTCTCCAAATCTAGCTCTCCAAATCTAGCTCTCCAACTCTAGCTCTCCAACTCTAACTCTCCAACTCTAGCTCTCCAACTCTAGCTCTCCAACTCTAGCTCTCCAAATCTAGCTCTCCAACTCTACCTCTCCAACTCTAGCTCTCCAACTCTAGCTCTCCAAATCTAGCTCTCCAACTCTAAACTCTAGCTCTCTAACTCTAGCTCTCTAACTCTAGCTCTCCAACTCTAGCTCTCCAACTCTAGCTCTCCAACTCTAGCTCTCTAACTCTATCTCTCTAGCTCTCCAAATCTAGCTCTCCAACTCTAGCTCTCCAAATCTAGCTCTCTAACTCTATCTCTCTAACTCTCCAACTCTAGCTCTCCAACTCTAGCTCTCCAACTCTAGCTCTCCAACTCTACCTCTCCAACTCTAGCTCTCCAACTCTAGCTCTCCAACTCTAGCTCTCACAATCTAGCTCTCTAACTCTAGCTCTCTAACTCTAGCTCTCCAACTCTAGCTCTCCAACTCTAGCTCTCCAACTCTAGCTCTCCAACTCTAGCTCTCTAACAGCTCTCTAACTCTCCCACTCTAGCTCTCCAACTCTAGCTCTCCAAATCTAGCTCTCTAACTCTAGCTCTCTAACTCTCCAACTCTAGCTCTCCAACTCTAGCTCTCCAACTCTAGCTCTCCAACTCTAGCTCTCCAACTCTAGCTCTCCAACTCTAGCTCTCCAACTCTAGCTCTCCAAATCTAGCTCTCCAAATCTAGCTCTCCTCTAAACTCTAGCTCTCCAACTCTAGCTCTCCAACTCTAGCTCTCCAACTCTAGCTCTCTAACTCTAGCTCTCTAACTCTAGCTCTCTAACTCTCCCACTCTAGCTCTCCAACTCTAGCTCTCCAAATCTAGCTCTCCAACTCTAGCTCTCCAACTCTAGCTCTCCAACTCTAGCTCTCCAACTCTAGCTCTCCAAATCTAGCTCTATAACGCTATCTCTCTAACTCTAGCTCTCTAACTCTAGCTCTCCAACTCTAGCTCTCCAACTCTAGCTCTCCAAATCTAGCTCTCCAAATCTAGCTCTCCAACTCTAGCTCTCCAACTCTAGTTCTCTAACTCTAGCTCTCTAACTCTCCAACTCTAGTTCTCCAACTCTATTTCTCCAAATCTAGCTATCCAACTCTAGCTTTCCAACTCTAGCTCTCTAACTCTAGCTCTCCAACTCTAGCTCTCCAACTCTAACTCTCCAAATCTAGCTCTCCAAATCTAGCTCTCCAAATCTAGCTCTCCAAATCTAGCTCTCCAACTCTAGCTCTCCAACTCTAGCTCTCTAACTCTAGCTCTCTAACTCTAGCTCTCCAACTCTAGCTCTCCAACTCTAGCTCTCTAACTCTAGCTCTCTAACTCTCCCACTCTAGCTCTCCAACTCTAGCTCTCCAAATCTAGCTCTCTAACTCTATCTCTCTAACTCTCCAACTCTAGCTCTCCAACTCTAGCTCTCCAAATCTAGCTCTCCAAATCTAGCTCTCCAAATCTAGCTCTCCAACTCTAGCTCTCCAACTCTAGCTCTCTAACTCTAGCTCTCTAACTCTCCAACTCTAGTTCTCCAACTCTATTTCTCCAAATCTAGCTCTCCAACTCTAGCTTTCCAACTCTAGCTCTCTAACTCTAGCTCTCCAACTCTAGCTCTCCAACTCTAGCTCTCTAACTCTAGCTCTCCAACTCTAGCTCTCCAACTCTAGCTCTCTAACTCTATCTCTCTAACTCTCCAACTCTAGCTCTCCAACTCTAGCTCTCCAAATCTAGCTCTCCAACTCTAGCTCTCCAACTCTAGCTCTCCAACTCTAGCTCTCCAACTCTAGCTCTCCAACTCTAGCTCTCCAAATCTAGCTCTCTAACTCTAGCTCTCTAACTCTAGCTCTCTAACTCTAGCTCTCTAACTCTAGCTCTCCAACTCTAGCTCTCCAACTCTAGCTCTCCAACTCTAGCTCTCCAACTCTAGCTCTCCAAATCTAGCTCTCTAACTCTAGCTCTCTAACTCTAGCTCTCCAACTCTAGCTCTCCAACTCTATCTCTCTAACTCTCCAAATCTAGCTCTCCAACTCTAGCTCTCCAACTCTAGCTCTCCAACTCTAAACTCTAGCTCTCCAACTCTAGCTCTCCAACTCTAGCTCTCCAACTCTAGCTCTCCAACTCTAGCTCTCCAACTCTAGCTCTCCAACTCTAGCTCTCCAAATCTAGCTCTCTAACTCTAGCTCTCTAACTCTAGCTCTCTAACTCTAGCTCTCCAACTCTAGCTCTCCAACTCTAGCTCTCTAACTCTAGCTAGCTCTCCAACTCTAGCTCTCCAACTCTAGCTCTCTAACTCTAGCTCTCCAACTCTAGCTCTCCAACTCTAGCTCTCCAACTCTAGCTCTCCAACTCTAGCTCTCCAACTCTAGCTCTCCAACTCTAGCTCTCCAACTCTAGCTCTCCAACTCTAGCTCTCCAACTCTAGCTCTCCAAATCTAGCTCTCCAACTCTAGCTCTCCAACTCTAGCTCTCCAACTCTAGCTCTCCAACTCTAGCTCTCCAACTCTAGCTCTCTCTCTAAACTCTAGCTCTCCAACTCTAGCTCTCCAACTCTAGCTCTCCAACTCTAGCTCTCCAACTCTAGCTCTCTAACTCTAAACTCTAGCTCTCCAACTCTAGCTCTCCAACTCTAGCTCTCCAACTCTAGCTCTCTAACCAACTCTAGCTCTCCAACTCTAGCTCTCAACTCTAGCTCTCTAACTCTAGCTCTCCAACTCTAGCTCTCCAACTCTAGCTCTCCAACTCTAGCTCTCCAACTCTAGCTCTCCAACTCTAGCTCTCCAACTCTAGCTCTCCAACTCTAGCTCTCCAACTCTAGCTCTCCAACTCTAGCTCTCCAACTCTAGCTCTCCAACTCTAGCTCTCCAACTCTAGCTCTCCAACTCTAGCTCTCCAACTCTAGCTCTCCAACTCTAGCTCTCTAACTCTATCTCTCTAACTCTCTCAACTCTAGCTCTCCAAATCTAGCTCTCCAACTCTAGCTCTCCAACTCTAGCTCTCTAACTCTAGCTCTCTCAACTCTAGCTCTCCAACTCTAGCTCTCCAACTCTAGCTCTCTAACTCTAGCTCTCTAACTCTAGCTCTCCAACTCTAGCTCTCCAACTCTAGCTCTCTAACTCTAGCTCTCTAACTCTAGCTCTCCAACTCTAGCTCTCCAACTCTAGCTCTCCAACTCTAAACTCTCCAACTCTAGCTCTCCAACTCTAGCTCTCCAACTCTAGCTCTCCAACTCTAGCTCTCCAACTCTAGCTCTCTAACTCTCTCTCTAACTCTAGCTCTCCAACTCTCTCCAACTCTAGCTCTCCAACTCTCTCTCCAACTCTAGCTCTCTAACTCTAGCTCTCTAACTCTAGCTCTCCAACTCTAGCTCTCCAACTCTAGCTCTCCAAATCTAGCTCTCCAACTCTCCAAATCTCTCCAACTCTAGTTCTCCAACTCTAGCTCTCCAACTCTAGCTCTCCAACTCTAGCTCTCCAACTCTAGCTCTCTAACTCTAGCTCTCTAACTCTAGCTCTCCAAATCTAGCTCTCCAACTCTAGCTCTCCAACTCTAGCTCTCCAAATCTAGCTCTCTAACTCTAGCTCTCCAACTCTAGCTCTCCAACTCTAGCTCTCCAACTCTAGCTCTCCAACTCTAGCTCTCCAAATCTAGCTCTCCAACTCTATCTCTCCAACTCTCCAACTCTAGCTCTCCAAATCTAGCTCTCTAACTCTAGCTCTAACTCTAGCTCTCCAACTCTAGCTCTCCAACTCTAGCTCTCCAACTCTAGCTCTCCAACTCTAGCTCTCCAACTCTAGCTCTCCAACTCTAGCTCTCCAACTCTAGCTCTCCAACTCTAGCTCTCCAACTCTAGCTCTCTAACTCTAGCTCTCTAACTCTAGCTCTCCAACTCTAGCTCTCCAACTCTAGCTCTCCAACTCTAGCTCTCCAACTCTAGCTCTCTCTCCAAATCTAGCTCTCCAACTAGCTCTAAATCTAGCTCTCTAACTCTAGCTCTCTAACTCTAGCTCTCCAACTCTAGCTCTCCAACTCTAGCTCTCCAACTCTAGCTCTCCAAACTCTAGCTCTCCAACTCTAGCTCTCCAAATCTAGCTCTCCTCTAAACTCTAGCTCTCCAACTCTAGCTCTCCAACTCTAGCTCTCCAACTCTAGCTCTCCAACTCTAGCTCTCCAACTCTAGCTCTCCAACTCTAGCTCTCCAACTCTAGCTCTCTAACTCTAGCTCTCTAACTCTAGCTCTCTCTAACTCTAGCTCTCCAACTCTAGCTCTCCAACTCTAGCTCTCCAACTCTAGCTCTCTAACTCTAGCTCTCCAACTCTAGCTCTCCAAATCTAGCTCTCCAACTCTAGCTCTCCAACTCTAGCTCTCCAACTCTAGCTCTCCAACTCTAGCTCTCCAACTCTAGCTCTCTAACTCTAGCTCTCCAACTCTAGCTCTCTAACTCTAGCTCTCAACTCTAGCTCTCCAACTCTAGCTCTCCAACTCTAGCTCTCCAAATCTAGCTCTCCAACTCTAGCTCTCCAACTCTAGCTCTCCAACTCTAGCTCTCTAACTCTAGCTCTCTAACTCTCCAACTCTAGCTCCAACTCTAACTCTCTAGCTCTCCAACTCTAGCTCTCCAACTCTAGCTCTCTAACTCTAGCTCTCCAACTCTAGCTCTCCAACTCTAGCTCTCCAACTCTAGCTCTCCAACTCTAGCTCTCCAAATCTAGCTCTCCAACTCTAGCTCTCCAACTCTAGCTCTCCAACTCTAGCTCTCTAACTCTAGCTCTCTAACTCTAGCTCTCCAACTCTAGCTCTCTAAACTCTAGCTCTCTAACTCTCCAACTCTAGCTCTCCAACTCTAGCTCTCCAACTCTAGCTCTCCAACTCTAGCTCTCCAACTCTAGCTCTCCAACTCTAGCTCTCCAACTCTAGCTCTCCAACTCTAGCTCTCCAACTCTAGCTCTCCAAATCTAGCTCTCTAACTCTAGCTCTCAACTCTAGCTCTCCAACTCTAGCTCTCCAACTCTAGCTCTCCAACTCTAGCTCTCCAACTCTAGCTCTCCAACTCTAGCTCTCCAACTCTAGCTCTCCAACTCTAGCTCTCCAACTCTAGCTCTCTAACTCTAAACTCTAGCTCTCCAACTCTAGCTCTCCAACTCTAGCTCTAGCTCTCTCCAACTCTAAACTCTAGCTCTCCAACTCTAGCTCTCTAACTCTAGCTCTCCTCTCCAACTCTAGCTCTCCAACTCTAGCTCTCCAACTCTAGCTCTCCAACTCTAGCTCTCCAACTCTAGCTCTCCAACTCTAGCTCTCTAACTCTAGCTCTCTCTAACTCTAGCTCTCCAACTCTAGCTCTCCAACTCTAGCTCTCCAACTCTAGCTCTCCAACTCTAGCTCTCTAACTCTAGCTCTCTAACTCTAGCTCTCTAACTCTCCAACTCTAGCTCTCCAACTCTAGCTCTCCAAATCTAGCTCTCCAAATCTAGCTCTCCAAATCTAAACTCTAGCTCTCCAAATCTAGCTCTCCAACTCTAGCTCTCCAACTCTAGCTCTCCAACTCTAGCTCTCTAACTCTAGCTCTCCAACTCTAGCTCTCCAACTCTAGCTCTCCAAATCTAGCTCTCCAAATCTAGCTCTCTAACTCTAGCTCTCTAACTCTAGCTCTCCAACTCTAGCTCTCCAACTCTAGCTCTCCAACTCTAGCTCTCCAACTCTAGCTCTCCAACTCTAGCTCTCCAACTCTAGCTCTCCAACTCTAGCTCTCCAACTCTAGCTCTCCAAATCTAGCTCTCTAACTCTACTCTAGCTCTCTAACTCTAGCTCTCTAACTCTAGCTCTCCAACTCTAGCTCTCCAACTCTAGCTCTCCAACTCTAGCTCTCCAACTCTAGCTCTCTAACTCTAGCTCTCTAACTCTAGCTCTCCAACTCTAGCTCTCCAAATCTAGCTCTCTAACTCTAGCTCTCCAACTCTAGCTCTCCAACTCTAGCTCTCCAACTCTAGCTCTCCAACTCTAGCTCTCCAACTCTAGCTCTCCAACTCTAGCTCTCCAACTCTAGCTCTCCAAATCTAGCTCTCCAACTCTAGCTCTCTAACTCTAGCTCTCTAACTCTAGCTCTCTAACTCTAGCTCTCCAACTCTAGCTCTCCAACTCTAGCTCTCTAACTCTAGCTCTCTAACTCTCCAAGCTCTCCAACTCTAGCTCTCCAAATCTAGCTCTCCAACTCTAGCTCTCCAACTCTAGCTCTCCAACTCTAGCTCTCCAACTCTAGCTCTCCAACTCTAGCTCTCCAACTCTAGCTCTCCAACTCTCTCTCAAATCTAGCTCTCCAACTCTAGCTCTCCAACTCTAGCTCTCCAACTCTAGCTCTCCAACTCTAGCTCTCCAACTCTAGCTCTCCAACTCTAGCTCTCTAACTCTAGCTCTCCAACTCTAGCTCTCCAACTCTAGCTCTCTAACTCTAGCTCTCCAACTCTAGCTCTCCAACTCTAGCTCTCCAACTCTAGCTCTCAACTCTAGCTCTCCAACTCTAGCTCTCCAACTCTAGCTCTCCAACTCTAGCTCTCCAACTCTAGCTCTCCAACTCTAGCTCTCCAACTCTAGCTCTCCAAATCTAGCTCTCCAACTCTAGCTCTCCAACTCTAGCTCTCTAACTCTAGCTCTCTAACAACTCTAGCTCTCCAACTCTAGCTCTCCAACTCTAGCTCTCCAACTCTAGCTCTAACTCTAGCTCTCTAACTCTAGCTCTCCAACTCTAGCTCTCCAACTCTAGCTCTCCAAATCTAGCTCTCCAACTCTAGCTCTCCAAATCTAGCTCTCCAAATCTAGCTCTCCAACTCTAGCTCTCCAACTCTAGCTCTCCAAACTCTAGCTCTCCAACTCTAGCTCTCCAACTCTAGCTCTCCAAACTCTAGCTCTCCAACTCTAGCTCTCCAACTCTAGCTCTCCAACTCTAGCTCTCTAACTCTAGCTCTCTAACTCTAACTCTAGCTCTCCAACTCTAGCTCTCCAAATCTAGCTCTCCAAATCTAGCTCTCCAACTCTAGCTCTCCAACTCTAGCTCTCCAACTCTAGCTCTCTAACTCTCTCAACTCTAGCTCTCCAACTCTAGCTCTCCAAATCTAGCTCTCCAACTCTAGCTCTCCAACTCTAGCTCTCCAACTCTAGCTCTCCAACTCTAGCTCTCCAACTCTAGCTCTCCAACTCTAGCTCTCTAACTCTAGCTCTCCAACTCTAGCTCTCCAACTCTAGCTCTCTAACTCTATCTCTAACTCTCCAACTCTAGCTCTCCAACTCTAGCTCTCCAAATCTAGCTCTAGCTCTCCAACTCTAGCTCTCCAACTCTAGCTCTCCAACTCTAGCTCTCCAACTCTAGCTCTCCAACTCTAGCTCTCCAACTCTAGCTCTCCAACTCTAGCTCTCCAACTCTAGCTCTCTAACTCTAGCTCTCCAACTCTAGCTCTCCAACTCTAGCTCTCCAACTCTAGCTCTCCTAACTCTCCAACTCTAGCTCTCTAACTCTAGCTCTCTAACTCTAAATCTAGCTCTCCAACTCTAGCTCTCCAACTCTAGCTCTCTAACTCTCCAACTCTCTCTCCAACTCTAGCTCTCCAACTCTAGCTCTCCAACTCTAGCTCTCCAACTCTAGCTCTCCAACTCTCCAACTCTAGCTCTCCAACTCTAGCTCTCCAACTCTAGCTCTCCAACTCTAGCTCTCTAACTCTAGCTCTCCAACTCTAGCTCTCCAACTCTATCTCTCTAACTCTCCAAATCTAGCTCTCCAAATCTAGCTCTCCAACTCTAGCTCTCCAACTCTAGCTCTCCAACTCTAGCTCTCCAACTCTAGCTCTCCAACTCTAGCTCTCCAACTCTAGCTCTCCAACTCTAGCTCTCTAACTCTAGCTCTCCAACTCTAGCTCTCCAACTCTAGCTCTCCAACTCTAGCTCTCCAACTCTAGCTCTCCAACTCTAGCTCTCCAACTCTAGCTCTCCAACTCTAGCTCTCTAACTCTAGCTCTCTAGCTCTCCAACTCTAGCTCTCAACTCTAGCTCTCCAACTCTAGCTCTCTAACTAGCTCTCCAACTCTAGCTCTCCAACTCTAGCTCTCCAACTCTAGCTCTCCAACTCTAGCTCTCCAACTCTAGCTCTCTCTAACTCTAACTCTCTCTCTAACTCTAGCTCTCCAACTCTAGCTCTCCAACTCTAGCTCTCCAACTCTAGCTCTCCAACTCTAGCTCTCCAACTCTAGCTCTCCAACTCTAGCTCTCCAACTCTAGCTCTCCAACTCTAGCTCTCCAACTCTAGCTCTCCAACTCTAGCTCTCCAAATCTAGCTCTCCAACTCTAGCTCTCCAACTCTAGCTCTCCAACTCTAGCTCTCTAACTCTAGCTCTCCAAACTCTCTAGCTCTCCAACTCTAGCTCTCCAACTCTCTCCAACTCTAGCTCTCCAACTCTAGCTCTCTAGCTCTCCAACTCTAGCTCTCCAACTCTAGCTCTCCAACTCTAGCTCTCCAACTCTAGCTCAACTCTAGCTCTCCAACTCTAGCTCTCCAACTCTAGCTCTCCAACTCTAGCTCTCCAACTCTAGCTCTCCAACTCTAGCTCTCCAACTCTAGCTCTCTCTCCAACTCTAGCTCTCTAACTCTAGCTCTCCAGCTCTCCAACTCTAGCTCTCCAACTCTAGCTCTCCAACTCTAGCTCTCCAACTCTAGCTCTCCAACTCTAGCTCTCTAACTCTAGCTCTCTCAAATCTAGCTCTCCAACTCTAGCTCTCCAACTCTAGCTCTCCAACTCTAGCTCTCTCAAACTCTAGCTCTCCAACTCTAGCTCTCCAACTCTAGCTCTCCAACTCTAGCTCTCCAACTCTAGCTCTCCAAACTCTAGCTCTCCAACTCTAGCTCTCTAACTCTAGCTCAACTCTAGCTCTCCAACTCTAGCTTCTCCAACTCTAGCTCTCCAACTCTAGCTCTCCAACTCTAGCTCTCCAAACTCTAGCTCTCTAACTCTCCAACTCTAGCTCTCCAACTCTAGCTCTCCAACTCTAGCTCTCCAACTAGCTCTCCAACTCTAGCTCTCCAACTCTAGCTCTCCAACTCTAGCTCTCCAACTCTAGCTCTCCAACTCTAGCTCTCCAACTCTAGCTCTCCAACTCTAGCTCTCCAAATCTAGCTCTCCAAATCTAGCTCTCCAACTCTAGCTCTCCAACTCTAGCTCTCCAACTCTAGCTCTCCAACTCTAGCTCTCCAACTCTCTAGCTCTCCAACTCTAGCTCTCCAACTCTAGCTCTCCAACTCTAGCTCTCCAACTCTAGCTCTCCAACTCTAGCTCTCCAACTCTAGCTCTCCAACTCTAGCTCTCTAACTCTAGCTCTCCAACTCTAGCTCTCCAACTCTAGCTCTCTAACTCTAGCTCTCCAAATCTAGCTCTCCAACTCTAGCTCTCCAACTCTAGCTCTCCAACTCTAGCTCTCTCAACTCTAGCTCTCCAACTCTAGCTCTCCAACTCTAGCTCTCCAACTCTAGCTCTCCAACTCTAGCTCTCTAACTCTAGCTCTCCAACTAACTCTAGCTCTCCAAATCTAGCTCTCCAACTCTAGCTCTCCAACTCTAGCTCTCAACTCTAGCTCTCCAACTCTAGCTCTCCAACTCTAGCTCTCCAAATCTCTCTAGCTCTCCAACTCTATCTCCAACTCTAGCTCTCAACTCTAGCTCTCCAACTCTAGCTCTCCAACTCTCTCCAACTCTCTCTCAACTCTAGCTCTCCAACTCTAGCTCTCCAACTCTAGCTCTCCAACTCTAGCTCTCCAACTCTAGCTCTCCAACTCTAGCTCTCCAACTCTAGCTCTCCAACTCTAGCTCTCCAACTCTAGCTCTCCAACTCTAGCTCTCCAACTCTAGCTCTCCAACTCTAGCTCTCCAACTCTAGCTCTCCAACTCTAGCTCTAACTCTAGCTCTCCAACTCTAGCTCTCCAACTCTAACTCTCTCTCTAACTCTAGCTCTCTAACTCTAAACTCTAGCTCTCCAACTCTAGCTCTCCAACTCTAGCTCTCCAACTCTAGCTCTCCAACTCTAGCTCTCCTCTAGCTCTCTCTAGCTCTCCAACTCTAACTCTAGCTCTCCAACTCTAGCTCTCCAACTCTAGCTCTCCAACTCTAGCTCTCCAGCTCTCCAACTCTAGCTCTCCAACTCTAGCTCTCCAACTCTAGCTCTCCAAATCTAGCTCTCCTCTAAATCTAGCTCTCCAACTCTAGCTCTCCAACTCTAGCTCTCTAAACTCTAGCTCTCTCTCTAACTCTACTCTAGCTCTCCAACTCTAGCTCTCCAAACTCTCTCCAACTCTAGCTCTCCAACTCTAGCTCTCCTCTCCACTCTCTAGCTCTCTAACTCTAGCTCTCCAAATCTAGCTCTCCAACTCTAGCTCTCCAACTCTAGCTCTCCAACTCTAGCTCTCCAACTCTAGCTCTCTAAACTCTAGCTCTCCAACTCTAGCTCTCCAACTCTAGCTCTCCAACTCTAGCTCTCCAACTCTAGCTCTCCAACTCTAGCTCTCCAACTCTAGCTCTCTAACTCTAGCTCTCCAACTCTAGCTCTCCAACTCTAGCTCTCCAACTCTAGCTCTCCAACTCTAGCTCTCCAACTCTAGCTCTCCAACTCTAGCTCTCCAAACTCTAGCTCTCCAAATCTAACTCTCTCCAACTCTAGCTCTCCAACTCTAGCTCTCCAACTCTAGCTCTCCAACTCTAGCTCTCCAACTCTAGCTCTCCAACTCTAGCTCTCCAACTCTAGCTCTCCAACTCTAGCTCTCCAACTCTAGCTCTCCAACTCTAGCTCTCTAACTCTAGCTCTCCAACTCTAGCTCTCCAACTCTAGCTCTCCAACTCTAGCTCTCCAACTCTAGCTCTCCAACTCTAGCTCTCTAACTCTAGCTCTCTAAATCTAGCTCTCAACTCTAGCTCTCTAACAACTCTAGCTCTCCAACTCTAGCTCTCCAACTCTAGCTCTCAACTCTACTCTCCAACTCTCTCAACTCTAGCTCTCCAACTCTAGCTCTCCAACTCTAGCTCTCGAACTCTAAACTCTAGCTCTCCAACTCTAGCTCTCCAACTCTAGCTCTCCAACTCTAGCTCTCCAACTCTAGCTCTCCAACTCTAGCTCTCTAACTCTAGCTCTCCAACTCTAGCTCTCCAACTCTAGCTCTCTAACTCTAGCTCTCTAACTCTAGCTCTCTCTAGCTCTCCAACTCTAGTTCTCCAACTCTAGTTCTAAATCTCTAGCTCTCCAACTCTAGCTCTCCAACTCTAGCTCTCCAACTCTAGCTCTCCAACTCTAGCTCTCTAAACTCTAGCTCTCAACTCTAGCTCTCCAACTCTAGCTCTCCAACTCTAGCTCTCCAACTCTCCAAACTCTAGCTCTCCAACTCTAGCTCTCCAACTCTAGCTCTCCAACTCTAGCTCTAGCTCTCCAACTCTAGCTCTCCAACTCTAGCTCTCCAACTCTAGCTCTCCAACTCTAGCTCTCCAACTCTAGCTCTCAACTCTAGCTCTCTAACTCTCTCTAACTCTAGCTCTCCAACTCTAGCTCTCCAACTCTAGCTCTCCAACTCTAGCTCTCCAACTCTAGCTCTCCAACTCTAGCTCTCCAACTCTAGCTCTCCAACTCTAGCTCTCTAACTCTAGCTCTCCAACTCTAGCTCTCAACTCTAGCTCTCCAACTCTAGCTCTCCAAGCTCTCCAACTCTAGCTCTCCAACTCTAAACTCTAGCTCTCCAACTCTAGCTCTCCAACTCTAGCTCTCCAACTCTAGCTCTCCAACTCTAGCTCTCTAGCTCTCCAACTCTAGCTCTCCAACTCTAGCTCTCCAACTCTAGCTCTCCAACTCTAGCTCTCCAACTCTAGCTCTCCAACTCTAGCTCTCCAACTCTAGCTCTCCAACTCTAGCTCTCCAACTCTCTCCAACTCTAGCTCTCAAATCTCTCAAACTCTAGCTCTCCAACTCTAGCTCTCCAACTCTAGCTCTCTAGCCTCCAACTCTAGCTCTCCAACTCTAGCTCTCCAACTCTAGCTCTCTAACTCTAGCTCTCTAACTCTAGCTCTCCAACTCTAGCTCTCCAACTCTACTCTAGCTCTCTAACTCTAGCTCAACTCTAGCTCTCCAACTCTAGCTCTCCAACTCTAGCTCTCCAACTCTAGCTCTCCAACTCTAGCTCTCTAACTCTAGCTCTCCAACTCTAGCTCTCCAACTCTAGCTCTCCAAAGCTCTAGCTCTCCAACTCTAGCTCTCTAACAACTCTAGCTCTCCAACTCTAGCTCTCCAACTCTAGCTCTCCAACTCTAGCTAACTCCAACTCTAGCTCTCCAACTCTAGCTCTCCAACTCTAGCTCTCTAAACTCTAGCTCTCCAACTCTAGCTCTCCACTCTAGCTCTCTAACTCTAGCTCTCTAACTCTAGCTCTCCAACTCTAGCTCTCCAACTCTAGCTCTCCAACTCTAGCTCTCCAACTCTAGCTCTCCAACTCTAAACTCTAGCTCTCCAACTCTAGCTCTCCAACTCTAGCTCTCCAACTCTAGCTCTCCAACTCTAGCTCTCCAACTCTAGCTCTCTAACTCTAGCTCTCCAACTCTAGCTCTCCAACTCTAGCTCTCCAACTCTAGCTCTCCAACTCTAGCTCTCCAAATCTAGCTCTCTAACTCTAGCTCTCTAACTCTAGCTCTCTAACTCTCCAACTCTAGCTCTCCAACTCTAGCTCAACTCTAGCTCTCCAACTCTAGCTCTCCAAATCTAGCTCTCCAACTCTAGCTCTCCAACTCTAGCTCTCCAACTCTAGCTCTCCAACTCTAGCTCTCCAACTCTAGCTCTCCAACTCTAGCTCTCCAACTCTAGCTCTCCAACTCTAGCTCTCCAACTCTAGCTCTCCAACTCTAGCTCTCCAACTCCAACTCTAGCTCTCCAACTCTAGCTCTCCAACTCTAGCTCTCTAACTCTAGCTCTCTAACTCTAGCTCTCTCCAAACTCTAGCTCTCTAACTCTAGCTCTCTAACTCTAGCTCTCTACTCTAACTCTCCAAATCTAGCTCTCCAACTCTAGCTCTCCAACTCTAGCTCTCCAACTCTAGCTCTCCAACTCTAGCTCTCCAACTCTAGCTCTCTAACTCTAGCTCTCTAACTCTAGCTCTCCAACTCTAGCTCTCCAACTCTAGCTCTCTCCAACTCTAGCTCTCTAACTCTAGCTCTCCAACTCTAGCTCTCCAACTCTAGCTCTCCAACTCTAGCTCTCTAACTCTAGCTCTCTAACTCTAGCTCTCTAACTCTAGCTCTCCAACTCTAGCTCTCCAACTCTAGCTCTCCAACTCTAGCTCTCCAACTCTAGCTCTCCAACTCTAGCTCTCCAACTCTAGCTCTCTAACTCTCCCACTCTAGCTCTCCAACTCTAGCTCTCCAAATCTAGCTCTCCAACTCTAGCTCTCCAACTCTAGCTCTCCAACTCTAGCTCTCCAACTCTAGCTCTCCAACTCTAGCTCTCTAACTCTAGCTCTCCAACTCTAGCTCTCCAACTCTAGCTCTCTAACTCTAGCTCTCTAACTCTAAACTCTAGCTCTCCAACTCTAACTCTCTCAACTCTAGCTCTCCAACTCTAGCTCTCCAACTCTAGCTCTCCAACTCTAGCTCTCCAACTCTAGCTCTCCAACTCTAGCTCTCCAACTCTAGCTCTCCAACTCTAGCTCTCCAACTCTAGCTCTCCAACTCTAGCTCTCCAACTCTAGCTCTCTAACTCTCTCAACTCTAGCTCTCCAACTCTAGCTCTCCAACTCTAGCTCTCCAACTCTAGCTCTCCAACTCTAGCTCTCTAACTCTAGCTCTCTAACTCTAGCTCTCCAACTCTAGCTCTCCAACTCTAGCTCTCCAACTCTAGCTCTCCAACTCTAGCTCTCCAACTCTAGCTCTCCAACTCTAGCTCTCTAACTCTAGCTCTCAACTCTAGCTCTCCAACTCTAGCTCTCCAACTCTAGCTCTCCAACTCTAGCTCTCCAACTCTAGCTCTCCAACTCTAGCTCTCCAACTCTAGCTCTCCAACTCTAGCTCTCCAACTCTAGCTCTCTAACTCTAGCTCTCCAACTCTAGCTCTCCAACTCTAGCTCTCCAACTCTAGCTCTCCAACTCTAGCTCTCCAACTCTAGCTCTCCAACTCTAGCTCTCCAACTCTAGCTCTCCAACTCTAGCTCTCCAACTCTAGCTCTCTCTAAACTCTAGCTCTCCAACTCTAGCTCTCCAACTCTAGCTCTCCAACTCTAGCTCTCCAACTCTAGCTCTCCAACTCTAGCTCTCCAACTCTAGCTCTCCAACTCTAGCTCTCCAACTCTAGCTCTCCAAATCTAGCTCTCAACTCTAGCTCTCCAACTCTAGCTCTCCAACTCTAGCTCTCCAACTCTAGCTCTCCAACTCTAGCTCTCCAACTCTAGCTCTCTAACTCTAGCTCTCTAACTCTAGCTCTCTAACTCTAGCTCTCCAACTCTACTCTAACTCTCCAAATCTAGCTCTCCAACTCTAGCTCTCCAACTCTAGCTCTCCAACTCTAGCTCTCCAACTCTAGCTCTCCAACTCTAGCTCTCCAACTCTAGCTCTCTAACTCTCTCAACTCTAGCTCTCCAACTCTAGCTCTCTAACTCTAACTCTCCAACTCTAGCTCTCCAACTCTAGCTCTCCAACTCTAGCTCTCCAACTCTAGCTCTCCAAATCTAGCTCTCTAACTCTAGCTCTCCAACTCTAGCTCTCCAACTCTAGCTCTCTAACTCTCCAACTCTAGCTCTCCAACTCTAGCTCTCCAAATCTCTAGCTCTCTAACTCTAGCTCTCCAACTCTAGCTCTCCAACTCTAGCTCTCCAACTCTAGCTCTCCAACTCTAGCTCTCCAACTCTAGCTCTCTAACTCTAGCTCTCTAACTCTAGCTCTCCAAATCTAGCTCTCCAACTCTAGCTCTCCAACTCTAGCTCTCTAACTCTATCTCTCTCCAACTCTAGCTCTCCAACTCTAGCTCTCCAACTCTAGCTCTCCAACTCTAGCTCTCCAACTCTAGCTCTCCAACTCTAGCTCTCTAACTCTAGCTCTCTAACTCTAGCTCTCCAACTCTAGCTCTCCAACTCTAGCTCTCCAACTCTAGCTCTCCAACTCTAGCTCTCCAACTCTAGCTCTCCAACTCTAGCTCTCCAACTCTAGCTCTCCAACTCTAGCTCTCCAACTCTAGCTCTCTAACTCTAGCTCTCCAACTCTAGCTCTCCAACTCTAGCTCTCCAACTCTAGCTCTCCAACTCTAGCTCTCCAACTCTAGCTCTCCAACTCTAGCTCTCCAACTCTAGCTCTCTAACTCTAGCTCTCCAACTCTAGCTCTCCAACTCTAGCTCTCCAACTCTAGCTCTCCAACTCTAGCTCTCCAACTCTAGCTCTCCAACTCTAGCTCTCCAACTCTAGCTCTCCAACTCTAGCTCTCTAACTCTAGCTCTCTCTCTAGCTAACTCTAGCTCTCCAACTCTAGCTCTCCAAATCTAGCTCTCCAACTCTAGCTCTCCAACTCTAGCTCTCCAACTCTAGCTCTCCAACTCTAGCTCTCCAACTCTAGCTCTCCAACTCTAGCTCTCCAACTCTAGCTCTCTAACTCTCTCAAACTCTAGCTCTCCAAATCTAGCTCTCCAACTCTAGCTCTCCAACTCTAGCTCTCTAACTCTAGCTCTCTCTAGCTCTCCAACTCTAGCTCTCCAACTCTAGCTCTCCAACTCTAGCTCTCCAACTCTAGCTCTCCAAATCTAGCTCTCCAAATCTAGCTCTCCAACTCTAGCTCTCCAACTCTAGCTCTCTCTAGCTCTCCAACTCTAGCTCTCTAACTCTAGCTCTCCAACTCTAGCTCTCTAACTCTAGCTCTCTAACTCTAGCTCTCCAACTCTAGCTCTCCAACTCTAGCTCTCCAACTCTAGCTCTCCAACTCTAGCTCTCCAACTCTAGCTCTCCAACTCTAGCTCTCCAACTCTAGCTCTCCAACTCTAGCTCTCCAAATCTAGCTCTCCAACTCTAGCTCTCCAACTCTAGCTCTCCAACTCTAGCTCTCCAACTCTAGCTCTCTAACTCTAGCTCTCCAACTCTAGCTCTCCAACTCTAGCTCTCCAACTCTAGCTCTCCAACTCTAGCTCTCCAACTCTAGCTCTCTCCAACTCTAGCTCTCCAACTCTAGCTCTCCAAATCTAGCTCTCCAAATCTAGCTCTCCAACTCTAGCTCTCCAACTCTAGCTCTCCAACTCTAGCTCTCCAACTCTAGCTCTCCAACTCTAGCTCTCCAACTCTAGCTCTCCAAATCTAGCTCTCCAACTCTAGCTCTCCAACTCTAGCTCTCTAACTCTAGCTCTCCAACTCTAGCTCTCCAACTCTAACTCTCCAAATCTAGCTCTCCAAATCTAGCTCTCCAAATCTAGCTCTCCAAATCTAGCTCTCCAACTCTAGCTCTCAACTCTAGCTCTCTAACTCTAGCTCTCTAACTCTAGCTCTCCAACTCTAGCTCTCCAACTCTAGCTCTCCAACTCTAGCTCTCTAACTCTAGCTCTCTAACTCTCCCACTCTAGCTCTCCAACTCTAGCTCTCCAAATCTAGCTCTCTAACTCTATCTCTCTAACTCTCCAACTCTAGCTCTCCAACTCTAGCTCTCCAAATCTAGCTCTCCAACTCTAGCTCTCCAAATCTAGCTCTCCAACTCTAGCTCTCCAACTCTAGCTCTCCAAACTCTAGCTCTCTACTCTAGCTCTCCAACTCTAGCTCTCCAACTCTAGCTCTCCAAATCTAGCTCTCCAACTCTAGCTCCAACTCTAGCTCTCTAACTCTAGCTCTCCAACTCTAGCTCTCCAACTCTAGCTCTCTAACTCTAGCTCTCCAACTCTAGCTCTCCAACTCTAGCTCTCCAACTCTAGCTCTCTAACTCTCCAACTCTAGCTCTCCAACTCTAGCTCTCCAACTCTAGCTCTCCAACTCTAGCTCTCCAACTCTAGCTCTCCAACTCTAGCTCTCCAACTCTAGCTCTCCAACTCTAGCTCTCCAACTCTAGCTCTCTAACTCTAGCTCTCTAACTCTAGCTCTCCAACTCTAGCTCTCCAACTCTAGCTCTCCAACTCTAGCTCTCCAACTCTAGCTCTCCTAACTCTAGCTCTCCAAATCTAGCTCTCCAACTCTAGCTCTCTAACTCTAGCTCTCCAACTCTAGCTCTCCAACTCTAGCTCTCTAACTCTATCTCTCTAACTCTCCAAATCTAGCTCTCCAACTCTAGCTCTCCAACTCTAGCTCTCCAACTCTACCTCTCCAACTCTAGCTCTCTAACTCTAGCTCTCCAAATCTAGCTCTCTAACTCTAGCTCTCCAACTCTAGCTCTCCAACTCTAGCTCTCCAAATCTAGCTCTCCAACTCTAGCTCTCTAACTCTAGCTCTCTCTAACTCTCCAAATCTAGCTCTCCAACTCTAGCTCTCCAACTCTAGCTCTCCAACTCTCTCAAATCTAGCTCTCAACTCTAGCTCTCCAACTCTAGCTCTCCAACTCTAGCTCTCCAACTCTAGCTCTCCAACTCTAGCTCTCCAACTCTAGCTCTCCAAATCTCTCTCCAACTCTAGCTCTCTAACTCTAGCTCTCCAACTCTAGCTCTCCAAATCTAGCTCTCCAACTCTAGCTCTCTCTAGCCTCCAACTCTAGCTCTCCAACTCTAGCTCTCCAAATCTAGCTCTCTAACTCTAGCTCTCTAACTCTCTCTAGCTCTCTAACTCTAGCTCTCCAACTCTAGCTCTCCAACTCTAGCTCTCTAACTCTAGCTCTCTAACTCTCCAAATCTAGCTCTCCAACTCTAGCTCTCCAAATCTAGCTCTCCAACTCTAGCTCTCCAACTCTAGCTCTCCAACTCTAGCTCTCCAACTCTAGTTCTCCAACTCTAGCTCTCCAACTCTAGCTCTCCAACTCTAGCTCTCTAACTCTAGCTCTCCAACTCTCCAACTCTAGCTCTCCAACTCTAGCTCTCTAACTCTATCTCTCTAACTCTCCAAATCTCTCTCCAACTCTAGCTCTCCAACTCTAGCTCTCCAACTCTCTCTCCAACTCTAGCTCTCCAACTCTAGCTCTCCAACTCTACCTCTCCAACTCTACCTCTCCAACTCTAGCTCTCCAACTCTAGCTCTCCAACTCTAGCTCTCCAACTCTAGCTCTCAAAATCTAGCTCTCTAACTCTAGCTCTCTAACTCTAGCTCTCTAACTCTCCAAATCTAGCTCTCCAACTCTATCTCTCTAACTCTATCTCTCTAACTCTCCAAATCTAGCTCTCCAAATCTAGCTCTCCAACTCTAGCTCTCCAACTCTAGCTCTCCAACTCTAGCTCTCCAACTCTAGCTCTCCAACTCTAGCTCTCCAACTCTAGCTCTCCAACTCTAGCTCTCCAACTCTAGCTCTCCAACTCTCTCAACTCTAGCTCTCTAACTCTAGCTCTCTAACTCTAGCTCTCTAACTCTAGCTCTCTAACTCTAGCTCTCCAAATCTAGCTCTCCAAATCTAGCTCTCTAAATCTAGCTCTCCAACTCTAGCTCTCCAACTCTAGCTCTCTAACTCTAGCTCTCCAACTCTAGCTCTCTAACTCTCCAACTCTAGCTCTCCAACTCTAGCTCTCCAACTCTAGCTCTCCAACTCTAGCTCTCCAACTCTAGCTCTCTAACTCTAGCTCTCCAACTCTAGCTCTCCAACTCTAGCTCTCCAACTCTAGCTCTCCAACTCTAGCTCTCCAACTCTAGCTCTCTAACTCTAGCTCTCTCAACTCTAGCTCTCCAACTCTAGCTCTCTCTAACTCTCCAACTCTAGCTCTCCAACTCTAGCTCTCTAACTCTAGCTCTCCAACTCTAGCTCTCCAACTCTATCTCTCTAACTCTCCAAATCTAGCTCTCCAAATCTAGCTCTCCAACTCTAGCTCTCCAACTCTAGCTCTCCAACTCTAGCTCTCTAACTCTCCAACTCTAGCTCTCCAACTCTAGCTCTCCAACTCTAGCTCTCTAACTCTAGCTCTCCAACTCTAGCTCTCCAACTCTAGCTCTCCAACTCTAGCTCTCCAACTCTAGCTCTCCAACTCTAGCTCTCCAACTCTAGCTCTCCAACTCTAGCTCTCCAACTCTAGCTCTCCAACTCTAGCTCTCCAACTCTAGCTCTCCAACTCTATCTCTCTAACTCTCCAAATCTAGCTCTCCAACTCTAGCTCTCCAACTCTACCTCTCCAACTCTAGCTCTCCAACTCTACCTCTCCAACTCTAGCTCTCCAACTCTAGCTCTCTAACTCTAGCTCTCTCCAACTCTAGCTCTCCAACTCTAGCTCTCCAACTCTACCTCTCCAACTCTAGCTCTCCAACTCTAGCTCTCTAACTCTAGCTCTCTAACTCTAGCTCTCTAACTCTAGCTCTCCAACTCTAGCTCTCCAACTCTAGCTCTCCAAATCTAGCTCTCCAAATCTAGCTCTCCAACTCTACCTCTCCAACTCTACCTCTCCAAAACTAGCTCTCTAACTCTAGCTCTCTAACTCTAGCTCTCTAACTCTAGCTCTCCAACTCTAGCTCTCCAACTCTAGCTCTCCAACTCTAGCTCTCCAACTCTAGCTCTCTAACTCTCCCACTCTAGCTCTCCAACTCTAGCTCTCCAACTCTAGCTCTCCAACTCTAGCTCTCCAAATCTAGTTCTCCAACTCTAGTTCTCCAACTCTAGCTCTCCAACTCTAGCTCTCTAACTCTAGCTCTCTAACTCTAGCTCTCCAACTCTAGCTCTCCAACTCTAGCTCTCCAACTCTAGCTCTCTAACTCTATCTCTCTAACTCTCCAACTCTAGCTCTCCAACTCTAGCTCTCCAACTCTAGCTCTCCAACTCTAGCTCTCCAACTCTAGCTCTCCAACTCTAGCTCTCCAACTCTAGCTCTCCAACTCTAGCTCTCCAACTCTAGCTCTCTAACTCTAGCTCTCCAACTCTAGCTCTCCAACTCTAGCTCTCTAACTCTAAACTCTAGCTCTCCAAATCTAGCTCTCCAACTCTAGCTCTCCAACTAGCTCTCCAACTCTAGCTCTAGCTCTCCAACTCTAGCTCTCCAACTCTAGCTCTCTAACTCTATCTCTCTAACTCTATCTCTCTAACTCTCCAAATCTAGCTCTCCAAATCTAGCTCTCCAACTCTAGCTCTCCAACTCTACCTCTCCAACTCTACCTCTCCAACTCTAGCTCTCTAACTCTAGCTCTCCAAATCTAGCTCTCTAACTCTAGCTCTCCAACTCTAGCTCTCCAACTCTAGCTCTCCAAATCTAGCTCTCTAACTCTAGCTCTCTAACTCTATCTCTCTAACTCTCCAAATCTAGCTCTCCAACTCTATCTCTCTAACTCTATCTCTCTAACTCTCCAAATCTAGCTCTCCAAATCTAGCTCTCCAACTCTACCTCTCCAACTCTACCTCTCCAACTCTAGCTCTCCAACTCTAGCTCTCCAACTCTAGCTCTCCAACTCTATCTCCAAATCTAGCTCTCCAACTCTAGCTCTCCAACTCTAGCTCTCTAACTCTAGCTCTCCAACTCTAGCTCTCCAAATCTAGCTCTCCAACTCTAGCTCTAACTCTAGCTCTCCAACTCTAGCTCTCCAACTCTAGCTCTCCAACTCTAGCTCTCCAACTCTAGCTCTCCAACTCTAGCTCTCTAACTCTAGCTCTCCAACTCTAGCTCTCCAACTCTAGCTCTCCAACTCTAGCTCTCTAACTCTATCTAACTCTAGCTCTCCAACTCTAGCTCTCCAACTCTAGCTCTCCAAAACTCTCTAACTCTAGCTCTCTAACTCTAGCTCTCTAACTCTAGCTCTCCAACTCTAGCTCTCCAACTCTAGCTCTCCAACTCTCTCTCTAACTCTAGCTCTCTAACTCTCTCCAACTCTAGCTCTCCAACTCTAGCTCTCCAACTCTAGCTCTCCAACTCTAGCTCTCTCAACTCTAGCTCTCCAACTCTAGCTCTCCAACTCTAGCTCTCCAACTCTAGCTCTCCAACTCTAGCTCTCCTCTCCAACTCTAGCTAACTCTAGCTCTAACTCTAGCTCTCTAACTCTAGCTCTCCAACTCTAGCTCTCCAACTCTAGCTCTCCAACTCTCTCTCTAACTCTAGCTCTCCAACTCTAACTCTCCAAATCTAGCTCTCCAAATCTAGCTCTCCAACTCTAGCTCTCCAACTCTAGCTCTCTCTAGCTCAACTCTAGCTCTCCAACTCTAGCTCTCCAACTCTAGCTCTCCAACTCTAGCTCTCTAACTCTAGCTCTCTAACTCTAGCTCTCCAACTCTAGCTCTCCAACTCTAGCTCTCCAACTCTAGCTCTCTAACTCTAGCTCTCTAACTCTAGCTCTCCAACTCTAGCTCTCAAATCTAGCTCTCCAACTCTAGCTCTCCAACTCTAGCTCTCCAACTCTAGCTCTCTAACTCTAGCTCTCCAAATCTAGCTCTCCAACTCTAGCTCTCCAACTCTAGCTCTCCAACTCTAGCTCTCCAACTCTAGCTCTCTCTAGCTCTCTAACTCTAGCTCTCTAACTCTAGCTCTCCAACTCTAGCTCTCTAACTCTAGCTCTCTCTACTCTCCAACTCTAGCTCTCCAACTCTAGCTCTCCAACTCTAGCTCTCCAACTCTAGCTCTCTAACTCTAGCTCTCTAACTCTAGCTCTCCAACTCTAGCTCTCCAACTCTACTCCAAATCTAACTCTCTCCAACTCTAGCTCTCTAACTCTAGCTCTCCAACTCTAGCTCTCCAACTCTAGCTCTCTAACTCTAGCTCTCCAACTCTAGCTCTCCAACTCTAGCTCTCTAACTCTAGCTCTCCAACTCTAGCTCTCCAACTCTAGCTCTCCAACTCTAGCTCTCCAAATCTAGCTCTCCAACTCTAGCTCTCCAACTCTAGCTCTCCAACTCTAGCTCTCCAACTCTAGCTCTCCAACTCTAGCTCTCCAACTCTAGCTCTCCAACTCTAGCTCTCCAACTCTAGCTCTCCAAATCTAGCTCTCCAACTCTAGCTCTCTCTAACTCTAGCTCAAATCTAGCTCTCCAACTCTAGCTCTCCAACTCTAGCTCTCCAACTCTACTCTCCAACTCTAGCTCTCCAACTCTAGCTCTCCAACTCTAGCTCTCTAACTCTAGCTCTCTAACTCTAGCTCTCTAACTCTAAACTCTAGCTCTCCAACTCTAGCTCTCCAAATCTAGCTCTCCAACTCTAGCTCTCCAACTCTAGCTCTCCAACTCTACCTCTCTCTCTAACTCTAGCTCTCTAACTCTAGCTCTCTAACTCTAGCTCTCCAACTCTAGCTCTCCAACTCTAGCTCTCCAACTCTAGCTCTCCAACTCTACTCTCTCTCAACTCTAGCTCTCCAACTCTAGCTCTCCAACTCTAGCTCTCCAACTCTAGCTCTCCAACTCTAGCTCTCCAACTCTAGCTCTCCAACTCTAGCTCTCTCTAAACTCTAGCTCTCTCCAACTCTAGCTCTCCAACTCTAGCTCTCCAACTCTAGCTCTCTAACTCTAGCTCTCTAACTCTCTCAACTCTAGCTCTCCAACTCTAGCTCTCCAACTCTAGCTCTCCAACTCTAGCTCTCCAACTCTAGCTCTCCAACTCTAGCTCTCCAACTCTAGCTCTCCAACTCTCTCCAACTCTAGCTCTCTAACTCTAGCTCTCCAACTCTAGCTCTCCAACTCTAGCTCTCCAACTCTAGCTCTCCAAATCTAGCTCTCCAACTCTAGCTCTCTAACTCTAGCTCTCCAACTCTAGCTCTCCAACTCTAGCTCTCCAACTCTAGCTCTCCAACTCTAGCTCTCCAACTCTATCTCTCTAACTCTCTCTCTAGCTCTCCAAATCTAGCTCTCCAACTCTAGCTCTCCAACTCTAGCTCTCCAACTCTAGCTCTCCAACTCTACCTCTCCAACTCTAGCTCTCCAACTCTAGCTCTCTAACTCTAGCTCTCCAAATCTAGCTCTCTAACTCTAGCTCTCCAACTCTAGCTCTCCAACTCTAGCTCTCCAACTCTAGCTCTCCAACTCTAGCTCTCCAGCTCTCTAACTCTAGCTCTCTAACTCTAAATCTCTCTCTAGCTCTCCAACTCTATCTCTCTAACTCTATCTAACTCTCCAAATCTAGCTCTCCAAATCTAGCTCTCCAACTCTACTCTCCAACTCTACCTCTCCAACTCTAGCTCTCCAACTCTAGCTCTCCAACTCTAGCTCTCTAACTCTAGCTCTCCTCTAGCTCTCCAACTCTAGCTCTCCAACTCTCCAACTCTAGCTCTCCAACTCTAGCTCTCTAGCTCTCCAACTCTAGCTCTCCAACTCTAGCTCTCCAACTCTAACTCTAGCTCTCCAAATCTAGCTCTCCAACTCTAGCTCTCTAACTCTAGCTCTCCAACTCTAGCTCTCCAACTCTAGCTCTCCAACTCTAGCTCTCTAACTCTAGCTCTCCAACTCTAGCTCTCCAACTCTAGCTCTCCAACTCTAGCTCTCCAACTCTAGCTCTCCAACTCTAGCTCTCCAACTCTAGCTCTCCAACTCTAGCTCTCCAACTCTAGCTCTCCAACTCTAGCTCTCCAACTCTATCTCTCTAACTCTCCAAATCTAGCTCTCCAACTCTACCTCTCCAACTCTACCTCTCCAACTCTACCTCTCCAACTCTAGCTCTCTCTCTCTAACTCTAGCTCTCCAAATCTAGCTCTCTAACTCTAGCTCTCCAACTCTAGCTCTCCAACTCTAGCTCTCCAAATCTAGCTCTCCAACTAGCTCTCCAACTCTAGCTCTCTAACTCTAGCTCTCTAACTCTAGCTCTCTAACTCTCTAGCTCTCTCTCTAAATCTCCAACTCTAGCTCTCCAACTCTAGCTCTCTAACTCTAGCTCTCCAACTCTAGCTCTCTCAAATCTAGCTCTCCAACTCTAGCTCTCCAACTCTAGCTCTCCAACTCTAGCTCTCCAACTCTAGCTCTCCAACTCTAGCTCTCCAACTCTAGCTCTCCAACTCTAGCTCTCCAACTCTAACTCTCCAACTCTAGCTCTCCAACTCTAGCTCTCCAACTCTAGCTCTCCAACTCTACTCTCCAACTCTAGCTCTCCAACTCTAGCTCTCCAACTCTAGCTCTCCAACTCTAGCTCTCTAACTCTAGCTCTCTAACTCTCCAAATCTAGCTCTCCAACTCTAGCTCTCCAACTCTAGCTCTCCAACTCTAGCTCTCCAACTCTAGCTCTCTAACTCTAGCTCTCCAACTCTAGCTCTCCAACTCTAGCTCTCCAACTCTAGCTCTCCAACTCTAGCTCTCCAACTCTAGCTCTCCAACTCTAGCTCTCCAACTCTAGCTCTCCAACTCTAGCTCTCTAACTCTAGCTCTCCAACTCTAGCTCTCCAACTCTAGCTCTCCAACTCTAGCTCTCCAACTCTAGCTCTCTCTAGCTCTCCAACTCTAGCTCTCCAACTCTAGCTCTCTAACTCTAGCTCTCCAACTCTAGCTCTCCAACTCTAGCTCTCCAACTCTAAATCTAGCTCTCCAACTCTAGCTCTCCAACTCTAGCTCTCCAACTCTAGCTCTCCAACTCTAGCTCTCCAACTCTAACTCTCTCTAACTCTAGCTCTCCAACTCTAGCTCTCCAAGCTCTCCAACTCTAGCTCTCCAACTCTAGCTCTCCAACTCTAGCTCTCTAACTCTAGCTCTCTAACTCTAGCTCTCTAACTCTAGCTCTCCAACTCTAGCTCTCCAACTCTAGCTCTCCAACTCTAACTCTCCAAATCTAGCTCTCCAACTCTAGCTCTCCAACTCTAGCTCTCCAACTCTAGCTCTCCAACTCTAGCTCTCTAACTCTAGCTCTCTCTAGCTCTCCAACTCTAGCTCTCCAACTCTAGCTCTCCAACTCTAGCTCTCCAACTCTAGCTCTCCAACTCTAGCTCTCTCTAGCTCTCCAACTCTAGCTCTCCAACTCTATCTCTCTAACTCTAGCTCTCCAACTCTAGCTCTCCAACTCTAGCTCTCCAACTCTAGCTCTCTCCAACTCTACTCTCCAACTCTAGCTCTCCAACTCTAGCTCTCCAACTCTAGCTCTCCAACTCTAGCTCTCTAACTCTAGCTCTCCAACTCTAGCTCTCTAACTCTCTCTCCAAATCTAGCTCTCCAACTCTATCTCTAACTCTAGCTCTCCAATCTAGCTCTCCAACTCTAGCTCTCTAACTCTAGCTCTCCAACTCTAGCTCTCCAACTCTAGCTCTCTCTAGCTCTCCAACTCTACCTCTCCAACTCTACCTCTCCAACTCTAGCTCTCTAAATCTAGCTCTCTAACTCTAGCTCTCTAACTCTAGCTCTCTAACTCTAGCTCTCCAAATCTAGCTCTCCAAATCTAGCTCTCCAACTCTACCTCTCCAACTCTACCTCTCCAACTCTAGCTCTCCAAATCTAGCTCTCTAACTCTAGCTCTCTAACTCTAGCTCTCTAACTCTAGCTCTCCAACTCTAGCTCTCCAACTCTAGCTCTCCAACTCTAGCTCTCTAACTCTAGCTCTCTAACTCTCCCACTCTAGCTCTCCAACTCTAGCTCTCCAAATCTAGCTCTCCAACTCTAGCTCTCCAAATCTAGTTCTCCAACTCTAGTTCTCCAACTCTAGTTCTCCAACTCTAGCTCTCCAACTCTAGCTCTCTAACTCTAGCTCTCTAACTCTAGCTCTCCAACTCTAGCTCTCCAACTCTAGCTCTTTAACTCTATCTCTCTAACTCTCCAACTCTAGCTCTCCAAATCTAGCTCTCCAACTCTACCTCTCCAACTCTAGCTCTCCAACTCTCCAACTCTAGCTCTCCAACTCTAGCTCTCCAACTCTAGCTCTCTAACTCTATCTCTCTAACTCTCCAACTCTAGCTCTCCAACTCTAGCTCTCCAAATCTAGCTCTCCAACTCTACCTCTCCAACTCTAGCTCTCCAACTCTAGCTCTCCAACTCTAGCTCTCCAACTCTAGCTCTCCAAATCTAGCTCTCCAACTCTACCTCTCCAACTCTAGCTCTCCAACTCTAGCTCTCCAACTCTAGCTCTCTAACTCTAGCTCTCTAACTCTAGCTCTCTAACTCTCCAACTCTAGTTCTCCAACTCTATTTCTCCAAATCTAGCTCTCCAACTCTAGCTCTCCAACTCTAGCTCTCCAACTCTAGCTCTCCAACTCTAGCTCTCCAACTCTAGCTCTCTAACTCTAGCTCTCCAACTCTAGCTCTCCAACTCTATCTCTCTAACTCTATCTCTCTAACTCTCCAAATCTAGCTCTCCAACTCTAGCTCTCCAACTCTAGCTCTCCAACTCTAGCTCTCTAACTCTAGCTCTCTAACTCTAGCTCTCTAACTCTCCAACTCTAGCTCTCCAACTCTAGTTCTCCAACTCTAGCTCTCCAACTCTAGCTCTCCAACTCTAGCTCTCCAACTCTAGCTCTCTAACTCTAGCTCTCTAACTCTAGCTCTCTAACTCTAGCTCTCTAACTCTCCAACTCTAGTTCTCCAACTCTAGTTCTCCAACTCTAGCTCTCCAACTCTAGTTCTCCAACTCTAGTTCTCCAACTCTAGTTCTCCAACTCTAGCTCTCCAACTCTAGCTCTCCAACTCTAGCTCTCCAACTCTAGCTCTCTAACTCTCCAACTCTAGTTCTCCAACTATAGCTCTCCAAATCTAGCTCTCCAACTCTAGTTCTCCAAATCTAGCTCTCCAACTCTAGCTCTCCAACTCTAGCTCTCCAACTCTAGTTCTCCAACTCTAGCTCTCCAACTCTAGCTCTCCAACTCTAGCTCTCAAACTCTAGCTCTCTAACTCTAGCTCTCCAACTCTAGCTATCCAACTCTAGCTCTCCAACTCTAGCTCTCCAACTCTAGCTCTCCGAATCTAGCTCTCTAACTCTAGCTCTCCAACTCTAGCTCTCCAACTCTAGCTCTCTAACTCTAGCTCTCTAACTCTAGCTCTCCAACTCTAGCTCTCCAACTCTAGCTCTCCAACTCTAGCTCTCTAACTCTATAACTCTAGCTCTCTAGCTCTATAACTCTAGCTCTCCAACTCTAGCTCTCCAACTCTAGCTCTCCAACTCTAGCTCTCTAACTCTACGCATCTAGCTCTCTAACTCTAGCTCTCTAACTCTAGCTCTCTAACTCTAGCTCTCTAACTCTAGCTCTCTAACTCTAGCTCTCCGGATCTAGCTCTCCAACTCTAGCTCTCCAACTCTAGCTCTCCAACTCTAGCTCTCCAAATCTAGCTCTCTAACTCTAGCTCTCTAACTCTATCTCTCTAACTCTCCAAATCTAGCTCTCCAACTCTATCTCTCTAACTCTATCTCTCTAACTCTCCAAATCTAGCTCTCCAAATCTAGCTCTCCAACTCTACCTCTCCAACTCTACCTCTCCAACTCTACCTCTCCAACTCTACCTCTCCAACTCTACCTCTCCAACTCTAGCTCTCCAAATCTAGCTCTCGAACTCTAGCTCTCCAACTCTAGCTCTCCAACTCTAGCTCTCTAACTCTATCTCTCTAACTCTCCAACTCTAGCTCTCCAAATCTAGCTCTCCAACTCTACCTCTCCAACTCTAGCTCTCCAACTCTCCAACTCTAGCTCTCCAACTCTAGCTCTCCAACTCTAGCTCTCTAACTCTATCTCTCTAACTCTCCAACTCTAGCTCTCCAACTCTAGCTCTCCAAATCTAGCTCTCCAACTCTAGCTCTCTAACTCTATCTCTCTAACTCTCCAACTCTAGCTCTCCAACTCTAGCTCTCCAAATCTAGCTCTCCAACTCTACCTCTCCAACTCTAGCTCTCCAACTCTAGCTCTCCAACTCTAGCTCTCCAACTCTAGCTCTCCAACTCTAGCTCTCCAACTCTAGCTCTCCAACTCTAGCTCTCCAACTCTAGCTCTCTAACTCTATCTCTCTAACTCTCCTCTCTAACTCTCCAACTCTAGCTCTCCAACTCTAGCTCTCCAAATCTAGCTCTCCAACTCTACCTCTCCAACTCTAGCTCTCCAACTCTAGCTCTCCAACTCTAGCTCTCCAACTCTAGCTCTCTAACTCTAGCTCTCTAACTCTAGCTCTCTAACTCTAGCTCTCTAACTCTCCAACTCTAGTTCTCCAACTCTATTTCTCCAAATCTAGCTCTCCAACTCTAGCTCTCCAACTCTAGCTCTCCAACTCTAGCTCTCCAACTCTAGCTCTCTAACTCTAGCTCTCCAACTCTAGCTCTCCAACTCTATCTCTCTAACTCTATCTCTCTAACTCTATCTCTCTAACTCTCCAAATCTAGCTCTCCAAATCTAGCTCTCCAACTCTAGCTCTCCAACTCTAGCTCTCCAACTCTAGCTCTCTAACTCTAGCTCTCTAACTCTAGCTCTCTAACTCTAGCTCTCTAACTCTCCAACTCTAGCTCTCCAACTCTAGTTCTCCAACTCTAGCTCTCCAACTCTAGCTCTCCAACTCTAGCTCTCCAACTCTAGCTCTCTAACTCTAGCTCTCTAACTCTAGCTCTCTAACTCTCCAACTCTAGTTCTCCAACTCTATTTCTCCAAATCTAGCTCTCCAACTCTAGCTCTCCAACTCTAGCTCTCCAACTCTAGCTCTCCAACTCTAGCTCTCTAACTCTAGCTCTCCAACTCTAGCTCTCCAACTCTATCTCTCTAACTCTATCTCTCTAACTCTATCTCTCTAACTCTCCAAATCTAGCTCTCCAAATCTAGCTCTCCAACTCTAGCTCTCCAACTCTAGCTCTCCAACTCTAGCTCTCTAACTCTAGCTCTCTAACTCTAGCTCTCTAACTCTAGCTCTCTAACTCTCCAACTCTAGCTCTCCAACTCTAGTTCTCCAACTCTAGCTCTCCAACTCTAGCTCTCCAACTCTAGCTCTCCAACTCTAGCTCTCTAACTCTAGCTCTCTAACTCTAGCTCTCTAACTCTCCAACTCTAGTTCTCCAACTCTAGTTCTCCAACTCTAGCTCTCCAACTCTAGTTCTCCAACTCTAGTTCTCCAACTCTAGCTCTCCAACTCTAGCTCTCCAACTCTAGCTCTCCAACTCTAGCTCTCTAACTCTAGCTCTCTAACTCTCCAACTCTAGTTCTCCAACTCTAGCTCTCCAAATCTAGCTCTCCAACTCTAGTTCTCCAAATCTAGCTCTCCAACTCTAGCTCTCCAACTCTAGCTCTCCAACTCTAGTTCTCCAACTCTAGCTCTCCAACTCTAGCTCTCCAACTCTAGCTCTCAAACTCTAGCTCTCTAACTCTAGCTCTCCAACTCTAGCTATCCAACTCTAGCTCTCCAACTCTAGCTCTCCAACTCTAGCTCTCCGAATCTAGCTCTCTAACTCTAGCTCTCCAACTCTAGCTCTCCAACTCTAGCTCTCCAACTCTAGCTCTCTAACTCTAGCTCTCTAACTCTAGCTCTCCAACTCTAGCTCTCCAACTCTAGCTCTCCAACTCTAGCTCTCTAACTCTAGCTCTCTAACTCTCCAACTCTAGTTCTGTAACTCTAGTTCTCCAACTCTAGCTCTCCAACTCTAGCTCTCCAAATCTAGCTCTCCAACTCTAGCTCTCCAACTCTAGCTCTCCAACTCTAGCTCTCCAACTCTAGTTCTCCAACTCTAGCTCTCCAACTCTAGCTCTCCAACTCTAGCTCTCCAACTCTAGCTCTCCAACTCTAGCTCTCTAACTCTATAACTCTAGCTCTCTAGCTCTATAACTCTAGCTCTCCAACTCTAGCTCTCCAACTCTAGCTCTCTAACTCTACGAATCTAGCTCTCTAACTCTAGCTCTCTAACTCTAGCTCTCTAACTCTAGCTCTCTAACTCTAGCTCCCCGGATCTAGCTCTCCAACTCTAGTTCTCCAACTCTAGCTCTCCAACTCTAGCTCTCCAACTCTCCAACTCTAGCTCTCCAACTCTAGCTCTCCAACTCTAGCTCTCCAACTCTAGCTCTCCAACTCTAGTTCTCTAACTCTGGCTCTCTAACTCTAGCTCTCCAACTCTAGCTCTCCACCTCTGGCTCTCTAACTCTAGCTCTTCAACTCTAGCTCTCTAACTCTAGCTCTCTAACTCTAGCTCTCTAACTCTAGCCTTCTAACTCTAGCTCTCTAACTCTAGCTCTCTAACTCTAGCTCTCTAACTCTCCAACTCTAGTTCTCCAACTCTAGCTCTCCAACTCTAGTTCTCCAACTCTAGCTCTCCAACTCTAGCTCTCCAACTCTAGCTCTCTAACTCTAGCTCTCTAACTCTCCAACTCTAGTTCTCCAACTCTAGTCCTCCAACTCTAGCTCTCCAACTCTAGCTCTCCAACTCTAGCTCTCCAACTCTAGCTCTCTAACTCTAGCTCTCCAACTCTAGCTCTCCAACTCTAGCTCTCCAACTCTAGCTCTCTAACTCTAGCTCTCCGAATCTAGCTCTCCAACTCTAGCTCTCTAACTCTCCAACTCTAGCTCTCCAACTCTAGCTCTCCAACTCTAGCTCTCCAACTCTAGCTCTCTAACTCTAGCTCTCCGAATCTAGCTCTCCGAATCTAGCTCTCCGAATCTAGCTCTCTAACTCTAGCTCTCCAACTCTAGCTCTCCAACTCTAGCTCTCCAACTCTAGCTCTCCAACTCTAGCTCGCTAACTCTCCAACTCTAGCTCTCCAACTCTAGCTCTCCAAATCTAGCTCTCCAACTCTAGCTCTCCAACTCTAGCTCTCCAACTCTAGCTCTCTAACTCTAGCTCTCTAACTCTCCAACTCTAGTTCTCCAACTCTAGTCCTCCAACTCTAGCTCTCCAACTCTAGCTCTCCAACTCTAGCTCTCCAACTCTAGCTCTCTAACTCTAGCTCTCCAACTCTAGCTCTCCAACTCTAGCTCTCCAACTCTAGCTCTCCAACTCTAGCTCTCTAACTCTAGCTCTCCGAATCTAGCTCTCCAACTCTCCAACTCTAGCTCTCCAACTCTAGCTCTCCAACTCTAGCTCTCCAACTCTAGCTCTCTAACTCTAGCTCTCCGAATCTAGCTCTCCGAATCTAGCTCTCCGAATCTAGCTCTCTAACTCTAGCTCTCCAACTCTAGCTCTCCAACTCTAGCTCTCCAACTCTAGCTCTCCAACTCTAGCTCGCTAACTCTCCAACTCTAGCTCTCCAACTCTAGCTCTCCAAATCTAGCTCTCCAACTCTAGCTCTCCAACTCTAGCTCTCCAACTCTAGCTCTCCAACTCTAGCTCGCTAACTCTCCAACTCTAGCTCTCCAACTCTAGCTCTCCAAATCTAGCTCTCCAAATCTAGCTCTCTAACTCTAGCTCTCCAACTCTAGCTCTCCAACTCTAGCTCTCCAACTCTAGCTCTCCAACTCTAGCTCTCCAACTCTAGTTCTCCAACTCTAGCTCTCTAACTCTAGCTCTCCAACTCTAGTTCTCCAACTCTAGTTCTCCAACTCTAGTTCTCCAACTCTAGCTCTCTAACTCTAGCTCTCCAACTCTAGTTCTCCAACTCTAGTTCTCCAACTCTAGCTCTCCAACTCTAGCTCTCCAACTCTAGCTCTCCAACTCTAGCTCTTCAACTCTAGCTCTCCAACTCTAGTTCTCCAACTCTAGTTCTCCAACTCTAGTTCTCCAACTCTAGCTCTCTAAATCTAGCTCTCCAACTCTAGCTCTCCACCTCTGGCTCTCTAGCTCTAGCTCTTCAACTCTAGCTCTCTAACTCTAGCTCTCTAACTCTAGCTCTTCAACTCTAGCTCTTCAACTCTAGCTCTCCAACTCTAGCTCTTCAACTCTAGCTCTTCAACTCTAGCTCTTCAACTCTAGCTCTCTAACTCTAGCTCTCCAAATCTAGCTCTCCAAATCTGGCTCTCCAACTCTAGCTCTCCAACTCTAGCTCTCTAAGCCCTCTTTGCTGCTGCATTATGTCCCTCAAAACAATACAACAATGTGCTTTCCTGAACATCATGCTGTCTATGTCAGGGGTTCTCAAAGTTGGGTCCATGGAGGTACAGTATGTACATTTTTTAAATGAATATTACAAACAACAAAAGATTAAATACATTTTGGAATAAGTTTAGAAGGTTCAATACAATAGAATACAAGGTCATGTTTTTTTTACATAAAGCACTGTAATTTAACATTTAAAACTGCTATGTTTTCACTCTGGCTTATTGCATGATAAATGTGTATAATTGCAGGATATTAACTATACAGCTGCAACAACAAAACAATTATTCAATGCCAAGAGGCAGATCTTTTAAATGTTCCATACAAGGGCCATTTACTTGGTTCGTGTGACCATACAGTGCCGAATTTGTAGTAAAACTTCTTGTTTGCTATATATATATATATATTTTTTCTCACTCGCGTTGTATTCTGATTATGAGGGGGTCCCTGATGAATTTGCTATCGCAAAATGGGTCCCGGCCATAAAAAGTTTGAGAACCTCTGGTCTGTCTAAAGCAGATAGTATGCCTCTTCACTTTTATTTGACTTTTGTTTTTCATAAATGTCTCATATTATTTTAGAATATAATAGGTTGTCTGTCTTCATCAGACGGATGTGAGTTGACGTGGAGAAGAATAAAGTATTTCATAGTCCAAAGATAATGTTCCAATAATTTATCAAAGATGGCTTTGAAGTAGAAAAGGACATGTTTACCACCCTCGATGTTCCCCATTATCTAACTATAATGTAATTTACTCACGCACAACTTACATAAAAAAAACCACATTTAATATTTGAATATGCATCTTAATAAACAGTTGTTCAACACTTACCTCAAACCTCTGTCCAAATCCCTTGTGTGTGATACTCCGAGTCAGGTTACTTCACTATTTAACACAGCTTTTGCCCAAACTATGACACCCCTCACCCCTCCCTCTCTCTTACCCACTTTCTCTGCCTCTCTCTTTTTCTGAGTTGGCCTCATTGCTCAACAGTTAGGACAAGGATGGAATATTGATTCACGTGGAGAGGGTCCATGTTTTCTAAAGCCGCTTTGTTTGTTTGCCCCTGCGTTCTTTCTCTCTGTCTCTCTCTCTCTCTGTTTTTGACCCAGATACTTGGCAGCAATCTTACCTCGTGACCTGGGCGGATTTTTCATTCTGGTCAAGAAGCGGGAGAGATGAAGGTCATCCCGTGTGAAGACTTCATCAATCCCACCCATCGTTAGTCCTACCAAATGAAACTAGGCTGACTCAATGAGCCAGACATCACTCCCCTCCTTATTTTAAGTTTTACTGCCAAAAATACCCCACCACAACGGCACCACCCCAGAACATACCCCTCTCAACACACTAGACACTCCAACACTTCATTACGAACAAGAACCCTTTGTGTTGAAGTTTAAGGGAAAATACACATCCTTTTTCTCCAGAGGGCCTATTCACTTAGTCTTCCTCTCTATAGAAAGAGGATAAAACCCCATGACTTTGACACTGGGAGCTTTCAGCAGAGTATAGTTCTGCCCTGAGGATGCCATCAGTATACAGTATGTGAACTGTGGGTACTCCCTCTCTCACTCTTGTCTAAGCCCTGTTGTGTCAGCCGTGGTACATCCCATTCCCTCCTCTTATGCTAGCCAAGTGTTTTATAAGACAACTGAACAATGTATTCCAGACTGAATGAATGACCATCCTGATGTTTCAGTGATCAAAAGATTGGAAAAGTCTTTGGTCAAATGAAACGAGTTCTTTGAAGTACATTTTTGCTTTTTCTGTATATTACATTCTTTATGCAATGATGGGTGTAACAGCAGCATGAACATGTATATAACAGCTTGTTGATGACAATAAATTAAAGTCAGAAAGTAGATGAGTACATTTTTGCTCCTGTTCTCTCTGCTTACAGGATGACCAATCTACTGCTGTGTGATACGCTCTGGTAGTGATGAAACTACCGGACAGTTCCCTTCACTTCAGATCTGTGTTTTGTTATTTCTTTCTCACTCTCGTTCTCGCTCTAGTTCTCTCTCTCTCTTTCTTTCTCTCTCTCATTTGCCAAAGTGCTCTTTTCATTCTTCCCGAGACCTGTGAGAGTACCCACACATCTTTCCCTCTAAGTGAGTGGGGTCTTGTTCACTTTTCAAACGTGGGGCCAAAGGCTAGCCCTGGCCAACAAAAGGGCCACAGTGACCCAAAACAAACAGCCACACAGAGGAGGCGGGGAAGTTCGGGTTCACCCAAGCTTCCAAAACGACTTACTATTGGCCAGATGAGTGGATAAGCCTATGTCATTCACTGCTTCGACCCAACATGTTCTCTACAGTTGATAGGTGCTAGAGGGCACTGTTTTACCATAACGGAATAGTTGAGTTGGAACGGATTTGCTGGGAAGAGCGAGACCTGTTCATGGAGCCAAGCCTCCAACTGGGATCTGGCCCTAGAGCATAGTGGGGTGTCTCGCACATCCTGCTACACTGCAGCTGAGACAATACACACCCCCTCCACTTGTCTTGTGACTCATGAAAGAGGGTCATTTTTATAATTTAATGTTCCATCCTTATTGCAGTTTGCAGGAATCCTCCAAGGGCTAATCAAAGCACCACTGAAAAATCAAGCACAACCGATATGTAATGCTCAGCTGCTCAGTCTTAATGACTTCTCAGGGGTAGTGTTCGGAAGAGTATGCTCTGGGTGACTCCCAAATGGCACCCTAGTCCCTATTTATAGTGTACAACTTTTGACTACAGTAGTGGTTAAAAGTAGTGCAAACCACTGTTAAAAGTAGAGGCAACCACTGTGAAATAGTTGATACGATTGGATATCACCCCATGTCAAATAAGATGAAATTGGATGGGCCTCCCGAGGGGTGCAGTGGTCTAAGGCACTGCATCACAGTGCTAGCTGTGCCACTAGAGATTCTGGATACGTGTTCAGGCTCTGTTGCAGCCGGCCAGGACCGGGAGACCCATGGAGTGGCACACAATTGGCCCAGCTTCGCCTGGGTTAGGGGAGGGTTTGACCGGCAGGGATGTCCTTGTCCCATCGTGCAATAAGGACTCCTGTGGTGGGCCGGGCGCAGTGTACGCTGACACGGTTGCCAGGTGCAGTGTTTCCTCCGACACATTGGTGCGGCTGGCTTCCGGGTGGAGTGGGCATTGTGTCAAGAAGCAGTGCGGCTTGGTTGAGTTGCATTTTGGAGGACGCACGGCTCTCGACCTTCGCCTCTCCCGAGTCTGTACGGGAGTTGCAGCGATGAGACAAGACTGAAACTACCATTTGGATACCATGAAATTGGGGGAGAAAAAACGGGGTAAAAAAATTATGAAAAATTACAAAAATGGAATTTGATTTGTTAAATGCTTTGTATACAACAGGTGTAGACTAACAGTAAAATGCTGACCTATGGACCCTTCCCAACAATGTAGAGAGAAAAAAAAATAGAAAAAAAGAATAACACAGTGAATAAATACACAAAGAGTAATGATAACTTGGTTATATACACTAGGCACCAATACCGAGTCAATGTGCAGGGCTAAGAGGTCATTTAGGCAGATAGGTAGGGATAAAGTGACTAGGCAACAGGACAGATAACAAACAGTAGCAGCAGCACGTGATGAGTCATAAGAGTTAGTGCAAAGGGGGTCAATGCAGCAAGTCCAGGTAGTTATTCGGTTACCTACACAGAACAAAAATATAAACACAACTTAGAAAGAATTGGTTCCATGTTTCATGAGCTGAAAAAAAATATCCCAGAAATGTTCCTTCACCCCAAATGCTGATTTCTCTCAAATGTATTAACATCCTTGTTGTTGAGCATTTCTCATTTGCCAAGATAATCCATCCATGTAACAGGTGTGGCATATCAAAAAGCTGATCAAACAGTATGATCATTACACAGGTGCACTCTAAGGCCACTCTAAAATGTGCAGTTTTGTCACACAACACAATGCTGCAGATGTCTCAAGTTGAGGGAGCCTGCAATTAGTATTCTGACTGCAGGAAAGTCCACCAGAGCTGTTGCCAGAGAATTGAACGATCATTTCTCTACCCTAAGCCACCTCCAACGTCATTTCTGATAATTTGGCATTGTGTCCAACCGGCCTCACAACTGCAGACCACGTGTATGGCGTCACGTGGGCCAGCGGTTTGCTGATGTCAATTCTATGAACAAAGTCGCCCATGTGGTGGTGGGATTATGGTATGGGCAGGCATTAGCTATGGACAATGAACACAATTGCACTTTATCGTTGGCAATTTAAATGCAGAGATCCCGTGGAGAGATCCTGAGGCCCATCCTGAGGCCCATGTTTCAGCATGATAATGCACAGCCCCATGTCGCATGGATCTGTACACAATTCCTGGAAGCTGAAAATGTCCCAGTTCTTCCATGGCCCGCATACAAACCAGGCATGTCCTCCATTGAGCATATTTGGGATTGCTCTGGATCGACGTGTAAGACAGCGTGTTCCAGTTTCCACCTATATCCAGTAACTTCGCACAGCCATTGAAGAGGAATGGGACAATATTCCACAGGCCACAATTGGCAGCCTGATCAACTCTATGCGAAGGAGATTTGTCGTGCTGAATGAGGCAAATGGTGGTCACACCAGATAGTGACTGGTTTTCTGATCTACGCCCCCCAAATGATTTTTTAAGGTATCTGTGACCAAAAGATGCATATCTGTATTCCGACTCATATGAAATCCGTAGATTAGGGCCTAGATGTCCTTTTATGAACTGAACTGAACTTTTTGTTCAGTATATTTAGTAGTCTTATGGCTTGGGGGTAGAAGCTGTTCAGGGTGCCTCGGTAGCACTTGCCGGGCAGTAGCAGAGAGAACAGTCTGGACTCTTTTACCATTTTTAGGGCCTTCCTCTGACACCACCTAGTAGAGATAAGCTGGACCGTATGCACTACCCTCTGTAGCGCCTTGCGGTCCGATGCCAAGCAGTTGCCATACCAAGCGGAGATGCAGCCAGTCAAGATGCTCTTAATCGTGCAGCTGTAGAATCTTTTAAGGATCTGAGGGCCCATGCAAAATCTTTTCAGCCTCTTGAGGGGGAAAAGGCATTGTCGTGTGTTGGTGTGTGGACCATGTTAATTCTTTAGGGATTTGGACACCAAGGAACTTGAAGCTTGTGACCCGAGAGTATATGTGATGCCAGTAATTATTCCAGACTAGTATTGTAGTGATGGAAAAATCACTTGAAAAGTCAAAAGAGCTGTAAATCAGATCGTGTGGAGGTGGGGGTGTTTTTCCAATCAGTCTCAGAGCATTTGGTGACACAATAACACTGTCAAAGTGATCTTGAACACTGGTTTGAAAACAGAGTCACAAGTAAAGAAAGCATCTAAATGAAAGATAGAAGAAAGAGAGTGATGAAGAGAAAGAACGAGGGAAAGGTGATCTGTCTGAAAGCACTTTTTTCTCAGAGGTGTTAATGGAGACATGATCTAAAGTGAGATATACAGTATTTATTCTCACAGTTTGACACTGATGGAACACACACAGACACAATACATAACATTCTAAAAATGAAATACACACATACAGATAGACAGAATATTGTGAACAAACACACACACATACCGCCACACACACAAAAGACATGCAACCAACAATATGCGTTTTTCAACAGAACAGTGAGATATACTGTACATCGGTCTAATAACAAGATGCATTACTGCCCTTTCCTATGCAAATACTGGCTCACATCACACACATATGCACACACAAGGGACAGACAGTGTGAAAGTGAATGATTTCCACTGTGTAGACAGGTTAGATTCCCTTAGGGCAACATTCAACATACAGGGCTGGGAAAACACTCTTATTCCAGATTGGACAGTTGCAGCTGCTTGTTACACTCTTATTATAAAGACGTGCTCTGGGACTTTGGCAACTACTAAGTATATATGTGTACATAATCTATGATAACCTATGAGCAGAATTACTGTGTTACTTCAATTAGCCACGAAAGTGACGTTTTTTCTGGAAGCTGTGCTGCGCCATTTTCCCTACATTTTGCCCCACAAGGACCAGTCCCGTAGCGATTCCCACCAGTATCAGTTACTCTCCAACCCTCATCACCCAATAAATACAAACACACATAAAGTAATAAACCAAGGCTTGGGAACTAATTGAAGGTGACACAGTGTTTGAGGAATTGTGTCTTTGTAGTGATTTCACATCGATCATTTGAAAAAGAAAAATACATAATTGGTTCAAGAACAGGGAAGTAAAAAATAAAGTGATTGGGGAGCTGTTCAATGAAAGGTGGTTCGATAATACTGCGAGTGGGGTCAGCATGTTCTCTCATCCAATGTGTGCTTGTGGGTGAGTATGCATGTGTGTGCACGTTTGTGCGTATGTGAGTGTTTGTGAGAAACTTAATGATGGCATCCGTTGGGTTTATATTTCTGCAATGGAGAGACGCTAACACACTTGTTCATTTTGATATTATTACAACCCTGTTACTCTGTCATAACGCTTGATTTAAACCCAGGCATAATCTATGTTATGAACAGAGTATGATTACGTTAGTGAGGGAAGACAGCAGGGCGGTTATGGATGACAGTTGTCAGTTGTGGTAGAAAGGAGGCGAGAGTGGACTGGTCATCAATCCTGTTGTTGTGTGAGAGTTTTTCTGCTCCCTGTTACGTCTGTCAGCCTGGTGACGATCTGGAAGCAGCATCCTGTCCTCAGGAAACACAAAACAAAGGAAACATGATCTTTCTCTCTCTGTCTCAAAGGACAACACAAACACATAAACACACACCAAGTACCACTGAGAAGGGAACATCTAGTACTAAGCCATATATTGGCATTCTATTCATGGTCAATGTAGTCATGAATAGAATTGTAATATAATTGTAATCAGAAGAACATACTGGCTCCTTGGAGGAACTTTTCTCTAACTACAGTTCATATTGTCTCCATGGGTAACCTTGAGCGAACCATGAGTCATCATTCACTACAATACAGGACAGAATACATGAGGTTTGTTTCCCCTCTGTCTCTACCCGAGTAGAAGTCATCCAGGCATTATTTCCAGCTGCCTCTAAAGTAATAAAACTCTTATCAAAAAATAATGTGCTTATGGTCTGAGTGACTGTTACATAAATAGAAGACTTAATAGACTTGTACTATGCAGTTTTGTCTGGCTCAGAATTGGAAATCGAAAGGCAACACTGTACTTTATCATGCAGGTAGTCTGTCTACATGGGTTGAAGTTAGCCTGTTTAGGTATTTTCATCCAACATTTCACTGAAACCACTGATAAGTAACATTGAACAAAATGTGCCAATAGGAGCCTCCGTTCCCAATGACTCATCTGCAGTGGTGAAAAGTACATAGATGTCATTTTAGGCGAAAATTCAAAAAAATGGTACGATCCTTACTTTAAAGTATTACATTTTTTGGGGTATCTGTAATTTACTTTACTATTTACATTTTTGACAACTTTTACTTTTACTTCATTACATTCCTAAATAAAATAATGTACTTTTTACTCCATACAATTTCCCTGACAACCAAAAGTACTCGTTACATTTTGAATGCTTCGCAGGACAGAAAGGATCCAATTCAGACACTTATCAAGAGAACAACGCTAGTATTCCGTACTGCCTCTGATCTGGAAGACTCACTAAACACAAATGCTTCATTTGTAAATTATGTCTGAGTGTCAGAATGTGCCCCTGGCTATCCATAAAAATAAAATACAAATTGTGCCGTCTGGTTTTCTTAATATACGGAATTTTTAGTTATTCATACTTTTACTTTTGACACTTGTGTATATTTTAGCAATTACATTTACTTTTGATACCTCAAAATCAGGAGTGCAACTTTCACTGGGGACAGGGGTGACAAATTGTCCCCCCACACATTGGAATGTGTTACAAAACGAGGCAACAGTGGGCTTTAGGACAGTGTGAAGTTTTTATAATAAAAATTATAATTAATAATAATTATTATTATGTCCCCCCAAATTATAAAATCAATGTTGCGCCCCTGTTTAAAACCAACTACTTTTAGACTTTTACCCAAGTAGTATTTTGCTGGGTGACCTTCACTTTAACTTGAGTCATTTTCTATTAAGGTATCTTTACTTTTACTCAAGTATGACGATTGGGTCCTTTTTCCAGCACAAGTAATTACAATTATTTTCAATGAAAATTCAAAGCCCCAGCCCCCTTGTCCAAGATATCTGCCACATGTAGAGACTGATACATCTCCATGAGTCAGAACCAGAAGCACAGACGCAGATGGAGATGCAAACACCCACAAGACACCCCCCCCCCCCCCAACACACACGCACAGACTCATCAAACCTTTTTGTGATATGTGATAAAGGTGAATAAAGGTTACAAAAGAATTTCCGCAGTCACAATGCTATAGAAAGCCTTTAGAATGGCGAGCTGCTCCAGCATGCTCAATGCAGAGGACAGTTAGATACTCACTGTATAGAGACTAATGGTGCCACACTCAATGGTTCAATCATCCACCCTCAATGGTCTAATTAAAAGTTGTTCCTTCTGTCTCGAGATTGTAGGAGGCTACAGTCATGACTGCCCCCATCTTTCAATCATCTTCTCATTTCCCTGGAAATGTCAGGGCCACCCAACTACTGACAGATTTTCACTTTTTTGGCACAAATCAGACAAAGAAAGTTGAAAAGATTGAACATTTTGTTTGATCAAGCTGAGATAGCATCTTATTAAAAACCGTGACCTCAAACCCACACTACCTCTCCCTATTATCTGAACACAATAAGAAAGTTACATTGTTAACAAGTTCATTATGAAACAGCCATTTTACGCAGAGCTTGTAAAGGCCCTATTTTGACCTCATGAATAATGTAAATGATTCATCCACTGACCTTGACATAATTGGAATGAAGTCTGGGTACAAAAGACACATTTACTCAGAGGTATGCCATTTATTGAGAGGATAATACAGTATGCATAAAACGTAGTTTAGGTTGACAGCATCTGTCTCTTGCCACATACAGTTGTTTACTGTAAATGCAATGGCTTGGAACTGTTAGAATGCCCCTAAACCACTGCATTACCAGTGTGATGGAAACAATTCATTGGGATTGGGAAATGTTATTGCAATTCTATACTTCTCGAGTTATCTGTTAGTTATTCATACAGTAGCCTACCTTTGTGGTAAAAGGTCATGAGTATTGCAATATCCTTTGGTTATAATCAAATGTTATGCACCTGTTACTACGTATAATGAGAGCAAGAGAGAGAAAGAAAGAGATGAGAGAGAAGGAGAGAGAGGAGAGAGAGAGAGAGAGAGAGAGAGAGAGAGAGAGAGAGAGAGAGAGAGAGATATGGTGAGAAAGAGAGATGGTGAGAGAGATGGTTAGAGAGCGAGAGAGCGAGAGAGCGAGAGAGAGAGAGAGAGAGAGAGAGAGAGAGAGAGAGAGAGAGAGAGAGAGAGAGAGAGAGATGGGGTAGCTGGTCGAACCCTGATTGGAGCATGTGTGCTCTGCTGTACCTATAATAATCAGGCAGATATTTGGAGAGATCATTTGTGGTGGAATTTCTACAGGACATTTCCTTTTCATTGTAGAACATAGGAGGGCTATACGGAAAAAGAAGCATCAGGTTCTCTCTGTCATCGACATAAGAACAAATATCAATAAGGTAATCATTTTTGTATTGTTAATGCATGCATCCTTGGGGGGAAAACATGATTTAGTTTTAAAGTAATCAATTTTTTACTGTTTTGTATTATTTATTTTATCGTTTAAAAAAAGTGTCAAATTCTTAGCTAAACTGTCATGACTTGTCAAAAGATAGACATTATTCCTTGTAGTCTGATGTCTTTTTTGTTAAAAAGTCTACAGGTAACTCTCAATAAAGCTATAGCATATTCAGTGCCTTGCAAAAGTATTTTCAGATCCTTTACTTCACACGTTATTGTGTTACAAAGTTGGATTAACATTGATTTAATTGTAATTTGTTGTCAACAATCTACACAAAAGAACCTTTAATGTGAAAGTGGAAGAACAAAATATATTTTCTTTTAAAGATTAATACAAATGAAATGACTGAAATATTGTTGTTGCATAAGTATTCAACTCATCAAGTCAATACATGTTAGAAACATCGTTGGCGTCATTTACAGCTGGGATTCTTCTTGGGTAAGTCTATATCAGCTTTGAACACCTGGATTGTGCAATTTTTGCCCATTATTATTATTTAAAAATTATTTCTAGAAGCTCTGTCAAAATGCTGGTGATAATGACTAGACAGCCATTTTTTAAAGTCTTACAAAAGATTTTTAGGCAGATTTAAGTCAAAAACGGTAACTCAGGAACATTCACTGTCTTCTTGGCACGCACCTCCATTGTAGATTTGACTTTGCGTTGTATGTTATTGTCCTGCTGAAACGTGAATTCCTCTCACAGTGTCTGGTGTAAAGCAGACTGAAGCAGGTTTTCCTCTAGAATTTTTCCTGTGATCAGCTCCATCCATTTTAATTTTATCCTGAAAACCCCACCAGTATTTTCCAATGTCAAGCATACCCATACCATGATGCAGCCACCACCATGCTAGAAAATACAGAGGCAGTTACTTAGTGATGTGTTGTGTTGGATTTGCTCCAAACATACAGTACCGGTCAAAAGTTTGGACACACCTACTTATTCAAGGGTTTTTCTTTATTTTGTACTATTTTCAACAATGTAAAATAAGAGTAAAGACATCAAAACTATGAAATAACACATATCGAATCATGTAGTGACCAAAAAAATAGTTAAACAAGTCAAAATATATGATTCTTCAAAATAGCCACCCTTTGCCTTGATGACAGCTTTGCACACTCTTGGCATTCTTTCAACCAGGTTCATGAGGTAGTCACCTGGATTGCATTTCAATTAACAGGTGTGCCTTCTTAAAAGTTAATTTGTGGAATTTCTTTCCTTCTTAATGCCTTTGAGGCAAGGTAGGGGTGGTATACAGAAAATATCCCTATTTGTTAAAAGACCAAGTTCATATTCTATCAAGAACAAGCTCAAATAAGCAAAAATAATTGACAGTCCATCATTACTTTAAGACATGAAGGTCAGTTAATGCGGAAAATGTTAAGAACTTTGAAAGTTTCTTTAAGGGCAGTCGCAAAAACCATCAATAACCTGGCTCTCATGAGGACTTCCACAGGAAAGGAAGTCCCAGAGTTACCTCTGCTGCAAAGGATAAATTCATTAGCGTTATCTGCACCTCAGAATGCAGCCCAAATAAATGCTTCACAGAGTTCAAGTAACAGACACAACTGTTCAGAGGACATCAACTGTTCAGAGGAGACTGCGTGAATAAGGCCTTCATGGTCAAATTGCTGCAAAGAAACCACTACTAAAGGACACCAATAAGAAGAAAAGGCTTGCTTGGGCCAAGAAACATGAGCAATGGACATTAGACCGGTGGAAATGTGTCCTTTGGTATGATGAGTCCAAATTTGAGATTGGTTGAACAGATGATCTCTGAATGTGTGGTTCCCATGAAGCTGGTTTAGAGAATGCCAAGAGTGTGCAAAGCTGTCATCGCTTCGAGGCATGCAACAGTGAAGCATGCATGAGAGCATCAGCTGTTCCAGACGATTGTGTGATCACACTCTCAGTAGCCGATGTGAATAAGATTAACCAGGACGTGCGCTGACCAACTGGCAGATGTGTCTACACTAACATTTTCAACCTGTCCCTGACGGAGTCTGTAATACCAACGTGTTTCAAGCAGACCACCATAGTCTCTGTGCCCAAGAACATCAAGGTAACCTGCCTAAATGACTACCGACCCGTAGCACTCACGTCTGTAGCAAAGAAGTGCTTGAAAAGGCTGGTCATGGCTCACATCAACACCGTCACCCCAGAAACCCTGGACCAATTCCAATTTGCATATCTCTATTGCACTCCACATTGCTCTTTCCCATCTGGACAAAAGGAACACCTTCGTGAAAATGCTATTCATTGACTACAACTCAGAATTTAACACCATAGTAACAGCAAAGCTCATCACTAAACTAAGGACTCTGGGACTAAACACCTCCCTCTGCAACTGGATCCTGAACGTCCTGACGGGCCATCCCCAGGTGGTAAGCTTAGCTAACAACACATCTGCCACGCTGATACTCAACACAGGGGCCCTCAGGAGTGCGTGCTCAGTCCCTCCTGAACTCCCTGTTCACCCATGACTGCATGGCCATGCACGACTCCAACACCATCATTAAGTTTGCCGACGACACAACAATGGTAGGCCTGATCAATGATGAGACAGCCTATAGGGAGGAGGTTAGAGACCTGTCAGTGTGGTACCATGATAACAACCTCGCCCTCAATAAGATCAAGACAAAGGAGATGATTCGGGACTACAGAAAAAGGAGGACCGAGTACGCCCCCATTCTCATCAACAGGGTTGTAGTGGAGGAGGTTGAGAGCTTAAAGTTCCTTGATGTACACATCATCAACAAATGAACATGGTCCAAACACACCAAGACAGTCGTGGAGAGGGCATGACAATACCTATTCCCCCTCAGGAGATTGAAAAGATTTGGCATGGGTCCTCATATCCTCAAAAGGTTCTACAGCTGCACCATCGAGAGCATCCTGACTGGTTGCATCACCGCCTGGTATGGCAACTGCTCGACCTCCGACCGCAAGACAGTACAGAGGGTAGTGCTTACGGCCCAGTACATCACTGGGGACAAAATACCTGCCATACAGGACCTCTATACCAGGTGGTGTCAGAGGAAGGCCCAAATAATTGCTAAGGACTCCAGCCACCCTAGTCATAGACTATTCTCTCTGCTACGTCACGGCAAGCGGTCCTGGAGCGCCAAGTCTAGGTCCAAAAGGCTTCTTAACAGCTTCTACCCCCAAGCCATTACACTCCTGAACAGTTCATCAAATGGCTAACCGGACAATTTGCATTGTCCCCACCCCACTCCCCATTTTTACGCTGCTGCTACTCTCTGTTTATTATCCATGCATAGTCACTTTACCTCTACCTACATGTATATATTATCTCAATTACCTCGACTAACCGGTGTCCCCGCACATTGACTCTGTACCGGTACCCCCTGATATAGCCTCGCTACTGTTATTTTGTGTTATTTGTCATTTTTTTAAATATTTCTTCTTCTTATTATTATTATTATTATTAATAATATATATATATATATAAATATATATTATATATATATATATATATACACATTTTGATCCACTTTGACATTAGACTATTTTCTGTAGACTGTTGAACAAAAATCGTAATTAATTAAATTAATCACACTTTGTAACTGTAAAGGTTTTCCTCCTCTGAGGAGGAGGTGGTGTAGCAAGGATCGGACCAAGATGTGGCGTGGTAAGTGTCCATGGTTGTTTATTTAAAATGGCTGACTGGCGGCTCTGGCGGCTCCATGCTGACAGGCGGGAGACTCTGGCGGCTCCGGGACAGGCGGGAGACTCTGGCGGCTCCGGGACAGGCGGGAGACTCTGGCGGCTCCGGGACAGGCGGGAGACTCTGGCGGCTCCGGGACAGGCGGGAGACTCTGGCGGCTCCGGGACAGGCGGGAGACTCTGGCGGCTCCGGGACAGGCGGGAGACTCTGGCGGCTCCGGGACAGGCGGGAGACTCTGGCGGCTCCGGGACAGGCGGGAGACTCTGGCGGCTCCGGGACAGGCGGGAGACTCTGGCGGCTCCGGGACAGGCGGGAGACTTTGGCGGCTCCGGGACAGGCGGGAGACTTTGGCGGCTCCGGGACAGGCGGGAGACTCTGGCGGCTCCGGGACAGGCGGGAGACTCTGGCGGCTGGGGACAGGCGGGAGACTCTGGCGGCTGGGGACAGGCGGGAGACTCTGGCGGCTGGGGACAGGCGGGAGACTCTAGCGGCTCTGGACAGGCAGTCCCACGCACCAGGCTGTCTCTACGTCCTTTGGCTACAGGTGCTCCCGCCTGTCCAGCGCTGCTAGCGCCTTCCGTCTCTCCAGAGCTGCTAGAGTCTCCCGTCAGTCCAGAGCTGCTAGAGTCTCCTGCTTGTCCAGAGCGGAAGGCGCTAGCAGCGCTGGACCGGCGGGAGCACCTTTAGCCAAAGGACGGAGAGACAGCCTGGTGCGGGGGGCTGCCACCGGAAGGCTGGTGAGAGGTGGTACTGGATGGACCGGACCGTGAAGGCGTACTGGAGATCTTTAGAGCAGGGCTGGCACCATCCGCTCTGGCTGGATCTTCACACTAGCACGGCAGATGTGGGGAGCTGGGATGTAGCGCAAAGGGCTAAGCACGCGTACTGGGGACACCGTGCGTTCCACCGCATAACACGGTGCCTGACCAGTACAACGCCCGCCACCGTTAGCACGGCTAGGAGCACTGTAGCGCTGAGCTGGCACAGGACGTGCAGGGCTAGGAAGGTGCACAGGAGGCCTGGTGCATGAGTACAATACATTTTTGGGGCTGCCTCTTGAGCTTCCAGCCACGCTTCCGCGCCAGCTCCTCGTAAATTCAGATACTGTGATGTCATTTTGAGAAAAAAAATGTATAATGTATTCTACCTTTTTGAAGATACATTTTACTCATGGGGCGGCAGGGTAGCCTGGTGGTTAGAGTGTTGGACTAGTAACTGAAAGGTTGCAAGTTCAAATCCCAGAGCTGACAAAATTCAAATCTGTCGTTCTGCCCCTGAACAGGCAGTTAACCCACTGTTCCTAGGCAGTCATTGAAAATAAGAATTTGTTCTTAACCGACTTGCCTAGTTAAATAAAGGTAAAAAATAACCTGTTTCTTATGGTTGGCATGGCTGTCTTTTCTCCTGCCTTAGTTTGCAGACAACACTATCCCACCTGGACAGCAGAGTGATGATGAGACACGGCTGTGCGCAGGCCATATTGACTTTCTTGGTTATCCTCATCTCATGTCCCATGGAGTCAGACTGTGAAGAGGACTCCTACAACTCAATACTGCAGGTAGACACTGTTTTTAAATTACATTTCTAAGAATAAGGTTTTGCCGTCTTCTCATATTGGGTCTTGTAGCCGTTGGTCTGTATCTCACAAATTAAAAAAACATTTCAAAACTAAGTCAATTGATTGATACAAACTCTCTGCTTTCCCAGGACAGTCCATATTACCTCAGCAGTGATTTAACTCATTTTAAGAGGTACAGGGACATTCACGACGACACCTTTGTGGGTCTGATGGGCAGGAGGAGTGCAGGTGAGAGTCTGGGACTCCGGGGTCCTAAAGAACCTTTGTTTGCCATCACTGGTAGCTGGTTCTTCAATATGGATGGCCGCGTGCATTATGGATTTATGCAGATACACAGTAGGTTTATCGAAGGCAGCTTGTCTGTGACTAATGCATCTGAAGGCAAATTCAGTAACATGCAGCATTTAGATTGTGGTAACAACCTACAGTAATATGCAATCATTATTTTCAGGTGTAAATGAGCTACCATCACAAAGAAGTAAGATCAGTAGGTCAAATCTTATCCAACACCTTGGATACACTATGTAATGATAAAGTTTTTAAAGAACCAGACTTTTTTTCTGTAGGGGACATGGATGATGTCTTTGTGGGCCTTCTGGGTCGCAGGAGCTCCGGGTCAGGTGAGTAACTAGCTATGATATGCTACACAGATCTATTGATGGGTAGAGGGAAAACAAAGCCTGGAGACAGTCTGCCCTCCAGTGGCACTTTTTGGAATTCCTAAATGCCAAAGTAGATTATGGCTAAAGAATGCTGGGGAATGTGTTTACTAACTAAGCCTGTTTAACTTGTTGATCTGTGCTGTTGCTAGCCATCCCTCAGCCCTGGAGGGAGGAGGTATACCCACAGCCAAGAGGAGGCATTCTCATCAAGAAAGGGAGACTGAGGCAAGTAGGTCTTTACATGAAATGACCAATCAGTACAAAAACAACACTCCAAAGTCATGTGATTGAGACCCATATCGGTTAGAGACCATTATGGTCTGATATGGAGTGAGTTGAATCTTCAAATTAAATGATTAAACAATCACTAAAAGAAAGCAACTAAGATTGTACTAGTTATCAGCCCTGTCCTGGCTGGACTGTTGTGCTAGTTCTTAGTGGTGCTCTGTCATCTTTCTAGATCTGACCAATGAGTTGAGCTACGTTTTTCTTGTTCCATCTCTGCTCAGATTCGTACCCGGTGTATAGTGTCCCGCCTCGTCCCTTTCATCCAACCAAACACAGCACAGCAGACTGCACTACGCCAGACTGTATACACATCATTCATCCGGACTTACCTTATTTTCCACTAAGAAACCATTGTCTTGCTGTGATACCACTATTTTTACTTTTTGTCACCACTATAAGAGAATGAATGAATATCTGTAACACACAAAGTATTGCAAATGAATGTAATGTTATTTTTGTATTGAACATTGTTTCTATGTTATGTTAGACATGGTCGTAGTACATTAGGTATGTTATACCATATGAAGGGTTTTGTTGAACATGATAATATACCAACCAATCTTTGGTAACCCTGGAGTGCCTCGGTCTCTGAGATGATTGTCACCTCATATCAGGTTTACTGTTCAGTCAATAAAATCAGTCTAATTCAGCCCTTCTGGGTGGGGAGAGATAAGAAATACACAGCTGCGTAAACTCACACCTTTGAGAACATACTGTAAAGTATGGTTATATCCCTCTATAATAATAATAATAATAATAATAAATGGGTATATAACCATATATGACCCTAAAACTTAACTACCCCTCAATCCCATTCAAACAGAAGAAAGCACAATTGACCCAAAGGTAAAAGTAAAATGTATTTCTTTAATATGCTGGTTAAAGCACTTTTCATTAAATTGATTATATTTAACTCTAACTCTTCTTAAACATACATAAATAAAACAGAGTTCGGTACACCGTTCCCTTTGACAAGAATGTAAACTACACAGAACCAAAAAATAAAAACGCAACATTTAAAGTGTTGGTCCCATGTTTCATGAGCTGAAATAAAAGATCCCAGAAATGTTCCATATGCACAAAAAGCTTCCTTCTCTCCAATTTTGTGAGCAAATTTGTTTACATCCCTGTTAAATGAGCATTTCTCCTTTGCCAAGATAATCCATCCACCCGACAGGTGTGGCATATCAAGAAGCTGATTAAACAGCACGATCATTACACAGAGCCGCTAAAATGTGCAGTGCCACATATGTTCAATGTTGAGGGAGCGGGCAATTGGCATGCTGACTGCAGAAATGTCCACCAGAGCTGTTGCCAGAGAATTGAATATTCATTAGTCTACCATAAGCCACCTCCAACGTCGTTTTTGAGAATTTGGTAGTATGTCGAACTGGCCTCACAACTACAGACCACGTGTAACCACACCAGCCCAAGATCTCCAAATCCAGCAACACCTGAAGGATCGTCAGACCAGCCAACCGGACAGCTGAAGAAATTGAGGAGTATTTCTATCTGTAATAAAACTCTGTGTATGTAGAAGCACCACAATCCCTGACAATCCTCCATATACAGTGCCCTCGGAAAGTATTCAGACCCATTGACTTTTTCCACATTTTGTTAAAGCCTTATTCTAAAATTGATTTTTTTTTTAAAAGAAATTATCCACAGCAATCCACACACACACACACACACACACACACAACACCCCATAATGGCAAGGTGAAAAAAGGTTTGACATTTTTGCTAATTTATTATAAAAAAAGAGAAATGCCTTTACAAAAGTACTCACACACTTCGCTATGAGACTCTAAATTGAGCTCAGGAGCAACCTGTTTCCATTGATCACCCTTAAGATGTTTCTACAACTTGGAGTCCACCTGTAGTAAATTCAATTGATTGGACATGATTTGGAAAGGCACACACCTGTCTATATAAAAGACCCCACAGTTGACAGTGCATGTCAGAGCAAAAGCCAAGCCATGAGGTTGAAGGAATTGTCCGTAGAGGTCAGAGACAGAATTATGTTGAGGCAGAGATGGGGAAAGGTGCCAAAACATTTCTGCAGCATTGATGGACCCCAAGAACACAGTGGTCTCCATCATTCTTCAATTAAGAAGTCTGGATCCACCAAGGCTCTTTCTAGAGCTGACCGCCCGGCCAAACTGAGCAATCGGAGAAGGGTCTCGGTCACTCTGACAGAGCTCCTCTGTGGAGATGGGAGAACCTTCCAGAAGGACAACCATCTCTGCAGCACTCCACCAATCAGGCCTTTATGGTAGAGTGGCCAGACGGAAGCCACTCCTCAGTAAAAGGCAGATGACAGCCAGCTTGGAGTATGCCAAATGGCACCAAAAGACTCTCAGACCATGAGAAACAAGAGATTCTCTGGTCTGATGAAACCAAGATTAAACTCTTTGGCCTCAATGCCAAGCGTCACATCTGGAGGAAACCTGACACCATCCCTAAGTTGAAGCATAAGGGTGCAGCATCAGGCTGTGGGGATGTTTTTCAGCTGTGCAGCAACACTCTCCATCCAACCTGAAAGAGCTTGAGAAGATCTGCAAAGAAGAAATGGGAGAAACTCCCCAAATACAGGTGTGCCAAGCTTGTAACGTCATCCCCGAGAAGACTCAATGCTGTATTTGCTGCCAAAAGTGCTTCAAAGTACTGAGTAAAGGGTCTGAATACTTACTGTGATTTTGTAATTTATTACATTTTTTTTAAACATATCTAAAAAAACAGTTTTTGCTTTGTCATTATGGGATAGTGTGTGCAGATTGATGAGGGGAAAAAACTAAATGTGAAAAAAGTCAATGGGTCTGAATACGTTCTGAAGGCACTGTATACTGAACAAAAATATAAATGCAACAATTTCAATGATTTTATGGCATTACAGTTCATATAAGGAAATCAGTTAATTTAAATAAATGAATTAGGCCCTAATCTATGAGTTTCACATGACAGGGCAGGGGCACAGCCATGGGGGAGCTAGGCCCAGCCAATCAGAATGAGGTCTCCCACAAAGGGGAAATTATTACAGACAGAAATACAAATTTCTTTCATCAGCTGGTCTCAGACGATTCCGCAGGTGAAGAAGCCAGATGTGGAGGTCCTGGGCGGGTGTGGTTACAAGTGTTCTGTGGTTGTGAAACCGGTTGGACGTACTACCAAGGTGCACTTGTGTAATTATCATGCTGTTTAATCAACTTTTTGATATGCCACACCTATCAAGTGGATGGATCACCTTAGCAAAGGAAAAATGTTCACTAAAAGGGATGTAAACACATTTTAGAGAAATAAGCTTTTTGTGCATATGGAACATTTCTGGGATCTTTTATTTCAGCTCATGTAAGATGGGACCAACACTTTGCATGTTGCGTTTACATTTTGGTTCAATATAAATAAAACAAATGAACGAAATATTACCTAATCCAACAGAGATAGCTGAATTGATCATGCACAGGTAGGTTCAAGCGACATGTTCAAAAGGCATCTCTACCTCCCAACATAAGGCCTTCCTATTGGCCTAGATCTGTGGAACATATAAACAATGAGATTTCTCCTCTCTGAAAAGATCATTCTTAGACTTGTCACAGTGCAGTGTCAAAATGTGCAGCTGACGGGGCATACATTCATGATTTACAAGGCACAAGCTACTGGGACTGATAGAGAATGCCAGGTCTCCTAGGATTCCTCTTTCTCCCTCCAAAAGGAGTTGGGGGGAATCAGTGAGGCTGAAAGAACTACTGTTTTTTTCACGTCTAATTACAGATACTCTTTTCACCCGTCTCTACAGTTATAAATGCAGATCTAAGACCAGGCTTGGTTTTCAACCCCTAGTAGCTTAGGTTTTGACTAGGGTATGGAAAGCTAATCCAAAATCAGCCAGTAAATCATCCAATGATTATTTCATGAGTCTTAAGACAGTGGTTAAAGAACTGAGATAATTAAAACAACATGGATTAAAACTGGTATGAGCTAACAATCATGTTAAATATAAAACAAGGACTAAAAAGGGATGGGGTTGCTGCAGTGACAACCCAACCAACTTACAGCCAAAAGGCCAATCTTGCCATCACAGCAGAAAGTCTTTGCAGATCCTTCACAACAGCACACTTATTTGGAGGCACCACAGTTTGCACCGTCTCTTCACTTTTGTGCGGGTGATTTGCACATATGTGTAAAACATGCACGCCTCAAATGGCAAGCATACGCACACACGCACACACATGGCTGCTACTGCTAGTCATCCTGAGCAGCAACAGGTGGGTCCTTCTCCCCTACAGCAGCAGGAGGCATCACTTCCTGTTTCCTGTCTGTCTGGATGCACCCGCCCCCCTCGGGCTGCTCTTTGGAGTACGAGTGTTCCCCCTCTGACCTGTCCCACACCTCCATCTTGTAGCCCAGGGGGGCCGGGGGCTGGTAGCGGTACCTGTAGTCAAAGGCACACAGGTGGTAGGTGTTGTACTCCAGCAGGTACATGAGGGACGCGTCCACATAGTGGGAAGACAGAGGTCCGAGCAGCAATTCACCCCCTATGGTACAAAACACCAGGATTAGAGCCAGGACGGGGGAAGGGATGGGTACAGACAGTGAGGGCAGACCAAGGCCTTTGATCTGTTTAGCATTACATAACAACATATTGGACACGAGACAATGTACTAGTAAAGTTATAGTAGTGCTAATGTCATTTTGTCAGCAAGTCAAAAAGTTGATTACCCACTATTACATTGGAACACAATCAGTCCTTTGTCCTTCCCTCTTTTCTTTCAACCTGTCCCAGTTCTGCCTGGGATCAGTAAGGGCATCTCCTGATATGCTATACCAAAGACCAGGTAGCACAATCCTATAGCAACCACATACTGTAGTCACACTTTCCACACAGTTAGATCCCACTGACAATGAATAGCCTACACATGGTCAAATCAATGTAGCCAAGGAATAACTGACTGCTTTTTAAACCATATCAAAGCATGAGCTGCTTCATATGTGTATAGAATAAAGCCAAGGTGAAAGATAAATTGGACCAAAAGGTTTTACCCTCTCATTGGCCACATTGGCATAGCAGCATCATCACTGGTAGAACTGGTTTAAATAGGAGAGCAATTATTAACACCTGGTGTTATCTTGGGCATTCAGTAAATGGTCCATGACACCTTGGTCTATTGATCGGTCTGGTAATTATGATTTTTTTTGCCAGGTACCTCACAATATGGTATTATCACGATACTTGGGTGTTGATACAATATGTATTGCAATTTGATACTCTGATTTTATTGTCAATGTTCCAAACATATTGCTCACTTAGGGTTTCAAAAATCTGCCAACTTTCCCAAAAATGTTGCAACCGTATATAGGGGAATCTCAGTTGGCTTTGCTCACCTCCGTCCTCTCCTCATCTCTACTCTCCTCTTTTTGAAAATCAAACTTTGAAACAAATGCGCTTGTATGAAATGAGACTCTCCTCTACTTGTGCGTCATATAAGCAAATTACATTTACATGGGTAATTTCCCCACATAAGTGTAAAGTGATAAAAACAAATTAAGTTAATTGTGCAAGACATTTAATAAATAGAAGGATAATTAGCATATGGTTTTTAAATGTGTGCATGCTTTGCTCCTTCAAGAAAACAGCTGATTTAAAAGGGTGTGTGGATGATTTACTGCACTTGATAATTCAGCGTTCATTACTGATCAGTCTGGACCCAGGTCCTATTGTCCATCCGTCTGGACCCAGGTCCTATTGTCCATCCGTCTGGACCCAGGTCCTAATATCCATCCGTCTGGACCCAGGTCCTAATATCCATCCGTCTGGACCCAGGTCCTAATATCCATCCGTCTGGACCCAGGTCCTAATATCCATCCGTCTGGACCCAGGTCCTAATATCCATCCGTCTGGACCCAGGTCCTAATATCCATCCGTCTGGACCCAGGTCCTAATATCCATCCGTCTGGACCCAGGTCCTAATATCCATCCGTCTGGACCCAGGTCCTAATATCCATCCGTCTGGACCCAGGTCCTAATATCCATCCGTCTGGACCCAGGTCCTAATATCCATCCGTCTGGACCCAGGTCCTAATATCCATCCGTCTGGACCCAGGTCCTAATATCCATCCGTCTAAACTGGTCCTAATATCCATCCGTCTAAACTGGTCCTACTCCAACACTGCAGAGGTACAGACCCCATTGTTCTAAATAACATGGATAACACATGCCTTTTTATAAATTTTATAGCATTTAAGAGTATATGGAAATATCGCCTAAGGGCACACTATGATCTTCTAAGCAATTAGGCTACTGTTAATCACAACGCTGCACTCTGTATGAAGAATTAAAGATAAATACACAATTTAATTTCACTCCAGGAAAGAAGACTGCTAATCTAAGACGATTTATAGGCATACAAATGTACATTGCTACTGTTAATCTGTACCTGGTATATGGTAACAAGTCATGATAAATCACATAAATAACCTAAGCCCGCTGAGGAGAACACTGTTTACAATTCACCAGGGAGAAAATAAACCTGAGCCTCTGAAAATGTATTCTATCAAAGCTGTTCACAATGTGGTTCCTAGAAGACTGCACAAACAGGAAATAGGCCTATACAGTAGTAAACTTTATTTTTTCACCTTTATTTAACCAGGTAGGCTAGTTGAGAACAAGTTCTCATTTACAACTCTGACCTGGCCAAGATAAAGCATAGCAGTGTGAACAGGCAACAACACAGAGTTACACATGGAGTAAACAATAAACAAGTCAATAGCACAGAAGAAAATAGAGTCTATATACATTGTGTGCAAAAGGCATGAGGTAGGCGAATAATTACAATTTAGCAGATTAACACTGGAGTAATAAATTATCAGATGGTCATGAGCAGGTAGAGATACTGGTGTGCAAAAGTATGGGGATGAGGTAGGTAAATTGGGTGGGCTATTTACCGATGGACTATGTACAGCTGCAGCGATCGGTTAGCTGCTCAGATAGCAGATGTTTAAAGTTGGTGAGGGAGATAAAAGTCTCCAACTTCAACGATTTTTGCAATTCGTTCCAGTCACAGGCAGCAGAGAATTGGAAGGAAAGGCGGCCAAATGAGGTGTTGGCTTTAGGGATGATCAGTGAGATACACCTGCTGGAGCGCGTGCTACGGATGGGTGTTGCCATCGTGACCAGTGAACTGAGATAAGACGGAGCTTTACCTAGCATGGACTTGTAGATGACCTGGAACCAGTGGGTCTGGCGACGAATATGTAGCGAGGGCCAGCCGACTAGAGCATACAGGTCGCAGTGGTTGGTGGTATAAGGTGCTTTAGTAACAAAATGGATGGCACTGTGATAAACTTCATCCAGTTTGCTGAGTAGTCTTGGAAGCTATTTTGTAGATGACATCGCCGAAATAGAGGATCGGTAGGATAGTCAGTTTTACTAGGGTAAGTTTAGCGGCGTAAGTGAAGGAGGCTTTGTTGCGAAATAGAAAGCTGACTCTAGATTGGAGATGTTTGATATGAGTCTGGAAGGAGAGTTTACAGTCTAGCCAGACACCTAGGTACTTATAGATGTCTACATATTATAGGTCGGAACCATCCAGGGTGGTGATGCTAGTCGGGCGTGTGGGTGCAGGCAGAGAATGGTTGAAAAGCATGCATTTGGTTTTACTAGCGTTTAAGAGCAGTTGGAGGCCCAGAAGGAGTGTTGTATGTCATTGAAGCTCGTTTGGAGGTTAGATAGCACAGTGTCCAGGGAAGGGCCAGAAGAACACAGAATGATGTCGTCTGCGTAGATGTGGATCAGGGAATGACCCGCAGCAAGAGCATCATAATATATGCCATTTAGCAGACGCTTTTATCCAAAGCGACTTACAGTCATGTGTGCATACATTCTACGTATGGGTGGTCCCGGGGATCGAACCCACTACCCTGGCGTTACAAGCGCCATGCTCTACCAACTGAGCTACACAGGATCATCATTGATATATACAGAGAAAAGAGTCGGCCCGAAAATTTAACCCTGTGGAGTCTGCCAGAGGACCAGGCAACATGCCCTCCGATTTGACACACTGAACTCTGTCTGCAAAGTAGTTGGTGAACCAGGCAAGGTAGTCATTAGAAAAACCGAGGCTACCGAGACTGCCGATAAGAATATGGTGATTGACAGAGTCGAAAGCCTTGGCCAGGTCGATGAAGACGGCTGCACAGTACTGTCTTTTATCGATGGCGGTTATGATATTGTTTAGTACCTTGAGCGTGGCTGAGGTGCACCCGTGACCGGCTCGGAAACCAGATTGCACAGCGGAGAAGGTACGGTGGGATTCGAGATGGTCAGTGATCTGTTTGTTGACTTGGCTTTCAAAGACCTTAGATAGGCAGGGCGAGATGGATATAAGTCTGTAACAGTTTGGGTCCAGGGTGTCTCCCCCTTTGAAGAGGGGGGGATGACCACTGCAGCTTTCCAATCCTTGTGGATCTCAGACGATATGAAAGAGAGCTTGAACAGGCTGGTAATAGAGGTTGTGACAATGGCGGCGGATAGTTTCAGGAATAGAGGGTCCAGATTGTCAAGCCCAGCTGATTTGTACGGGTCCAGGTTTTGTAGCTCTTTCAGAACATCTGCTATCTGGATTTGGGTAAAGGAGAAGCTGGGGAGTCTTGGGCGAGTAGCTGGGGGGGGGGGCTGTTGGCCGAGGTTGGAGTAGCCAGGAGGAAGGCATGGCCAGCCGTTGAGAAATGCTTGTTGAAGTTTTCGATAATCATGGATTTATCGGTGGTGACCGTCTTACCTAGCCTCAGTGCAGTGGGCAGCTGGGAGGAGGTGCTCTTGTTCTCCATGGACTTCAGTGTCCCAGAACTTTTGGGAGTTAGAGCTACAAGCAAATTTCTGCTTGAAAAAGCTGGCCTTTGCTTTCCTGACTGACTGCGTGTATTGGTTCCTCACTTCCCTGAACAGTTGCATATCGCGGGGACTATTCGATGCTATCGCAGTCCGCCACAGGATGTTTTTGTGCTGGTCGAGGGCAGCAAAGTCGGGAGTAAACCAAGGGCTATATCTGTTCTTAGTTCTGCATTTTTTGAACGGAGCATGTTTATCTAAGATGGTGAGGAAGTTACATTTAAAGAATCACCAGGCATCCTCAACTGACGGAATGAGGTCAATATCCTTCCAGGATACTCGGGCAAGGTCGATTAGAAAAGGCCTGCTCGCAGAAGTGTTTTGGGAACGTTTGACAGTGAATTGGGGTGGTCGTTTGACTGCGGACCCGTAGCAGATACAGGCAATGAAGCAGTGATCGCTGAGATCCTGATTGAAGACAGCAGAGGTGTATTTGGAGGGCTAGTTGGTCAGGATAATGTCTATGAGGGTGCCATTGTTTACAGATTTAGGGTTGTACCTAGTGGGTTCCTTGATGATTTGTGTGAGATTGAGGGCATTATCTTAGATTGTAGGACTGCCGGGGTGTTAAGCAAATCCCTGTTTAGGTCACCTAACAGAACAAACTCTGAAGCTAGATGGGGGGGCGATCAAATCACAAATGGTGTCCAGGGCACAGCTGGGAGCTGGGGGGGGGTCGGTAGCAGGCGGCAACAGTGAGAGATTTATTTCTGGAGAGATTCATTTTTTAAATTAGCAATTCGAGCTGTTTGGGTATGGACTTGGAAAGTAAGCCTACAAAGTAATGTAGGCTTACATTACATTAAGTAATCTTTGGCAGTTCTATCAGAAAATGTTATAGTTGGTTATGGAAATCTCAGAATGTTTGGTGGCCTTCCTAAGCTAGGATTCAGACACGGCAAGGACATCAGGGTTGGCAGTGTGCTAAAGCAGTGAGTAAAACAAACTTAGGGAGGAGGCTTCTGATGTTGACATGCATGAAACCAAGACTTTTCGATCACAGAAGTCAACAAATGAGGGTGCCTGGGGACAAGCAGGGCCTGGGTTTACCTCCACATCACCCGCGGAACAGAGGAAGAGTAGAATGAGGGTGCGGCTAAAGGCTATCAAAACTGGTCGCCTAGAGCGATGGGGACAAAGAATAAAAGGAGCAGATTTCTGGGCGCGGTAGAGTATATTCAGGGCATAATGTGCCGACAGGGGTATGGTGGTGTGCGGGTACAGCGGAGGTAAGCCCAGGCACTGGTTGATGATGAGAGAGGTTGTATCTCTGGACATGCTGGTTGTAATGGGTGAGGTCACCCATGTGTGGGAGGTTGGACAAAGGAGGTATCAGAGATATGAAGAGTGGAACTAGGGGCTCCATTGTAAACTAGAACAATGATAACTAACCTGAACAACAGTATACAAGGCATATTGATATTTGAGAGAGACATACAGCGAGGCATAAAGTAATCGCAGGTGTTGATTGGGAGAGCTAGCTAAAACAACAGGTGAGACAACCGCTAATCAGCTAACACAACAACAGCAGGTAAAATGGCTGTGACTAGGCAGAGAGGGTCAGATTAACTACACACAGAGCCTGAGTTTGTGGCTGGGGCCATCAGAA